>NW_008593044.1:33751-50734 GCF_000691845.1 Merops nubicus | reverse complement strand
AGCATGAAGTCTACAGCCCTAAAAAACTCCAGGTAACATGAAGCACTATAGCTACCTTTGTCAGCAAGCCAGGATGCTGCGTACGTAGCAAGCCTTTCAACTCCATACAGGCTTTCCATAGCATTTAGAAGAAGGCTAAATATATTGATATAATTAAAATGCTGGCAAAACTGTGTTAAACATACATTAAAAAAAACAGTCTGTACATCTGAAAGGAAGATAATCCTTGACATCTTTGTGCATTGGGTGCACAAGACCTCTGTGAGCAGGGTAGGTCCTGCCCATACAACCTCTGATGGGAGCCACATACTGCAGCGGTGCTCCTCACTTGCTGCTGCCTAAGAGCTACCTCTGACCTCTTCGGTCTCACAGCAAGGCACATATTTAAAGCAAGACAAATGAAAATGTCTTCAGAAAACAAAATGTTCTTCTGTTCCTGCTCCTTCCTGTGGGGGCAGGATTACAATACAAATAGGACATAACAGATGGTTATCATTATAGATAAGTGCTCAGGGTCTCTCAATATAGCGTCAGATAAATATATAGTTTAAAACATGAAACAACCTTTTCTACTCCCTGCTGGCTTCTGCCATATTATTGCCCCGCTGATCTTTCTTCCCTCACCTCCCCTGCATCTCCCACAGCAAAGTGAAATCCCGCTGGCCACCCAGCAGAAACACTGCCAGCCTGCTCTCACCTTTCTTCTTCATCCCTCTGCTCCATGTACAGAGGTGACATTTGTAGGCAAGTTGGTAACAGTGACATGCAAGGGTACTACCCTGCCATAGCATTGCTTAAAGTGCCTTTGTTCAGTTGACTCAAAAGGAAACACTTGTTTTGGGTTACCTGTGATAAGTTCAGGTAAGATCTAGCTAACTCAGACTTCAGTGTTTCTTTAGCTGCACCACTTCAGCCATCACTTGCACAGCGTGAAACTCTTACAGGTCTGTATTTCTAAGTGCAACACTCCACAAAGGTGCTGGCAAGATTTTTTGGGGTAGGGGTGGAAGACTTGTTTCATACCTAACTATTGCTTTGCACTTCACTGGTCTCAGTTGTGGCTGGGGGGGGCGCCCCCCCCCCCCCCCCCCCCCCCCCCAGGCTTAAATGGAAATGATTGCAGCCATCCCAGCAATGATGCTGCTGCCATCTCCTGAGAAAAGCTAGGCTGAGCATGTTTAATGGACTTACAGAAGCTGCTGCAGGTACCAGCATGTCTGCCTGTGTCCTAATAAAATGGAGTCTTTTGGCTGGGATAGACCAGTCTGTAAATGAGCTATAGCTAAGATTACTGTTATCAAACTAAAAAGACAGGATCCAAAAACATATGTTTAGTAGTTGTTTGGAAATCTCGTTTGCAGACATAACATTAGATCGCAGTGTATGAGGTCATTAATTTCTGCTTCCCAAAGGCACAGAGGAAATCACTGCTTTACCAAGCCAAGGAGGCCTCCAAGTCCAGTAACTGGGAGAGATGAAATTTGGAATTCACAGACATAAATGCTGCTGACACTGTAAGCTGAAATGTTTACACCTGTTGCGTTCAACCCTCAGCACAGTGATTTTGAGGAAACCATCTCGAACTACCATAAATGTAAAGACTATCAGGGATTAATATGAAGTCTACACAAACAGTCTGAAGTCACTACAGAAAATAGAATTGGGGCTACTTCATCACTTTAGGTAACATCAACAGCCTCATGAAATCTGCTTTTCTAACATCTCCAAGTCTAACATTTCCTATTCTCTCTCTTTTTCTCCATAAGTTAGCATATAATTATATATGTTCTCACAGACAACAAAATGTTTTCTAGGAGCAGTTATGTGGCTCTAAAAGGCCTTCCTAACATCTTCTTTTTCAGTTATTGAAAGGAGTATCTTACATGATAAACTTAAAAAAACGTTCTGAACCTACATAGATGTACACCCCCCTCCTAAATAAGTGATAATAGGAATGTCAATCAGTTCTAGGACTTTCTTCATTAACAGCATCTTGAGACACAGGTCTAAGCATGAAGCTGTGTTATATTGTCACCTGTACCCCGCTGCTGTTAATGAGATCTCTTTCCTGTTCATTCCTTAACAATAACACTTGTCCTGACCTTTGTAAAGTGCTTTGAGATGATGCTTCAAAAGCACTAAGCAAGTACTAAATAATATTATCTGATTATTGTAACTACAGTGACAGCTATGGAAAAATGTTTTCTGTTTGCCCAGAGTTAAAGATTACTTAACAAATATCACTATAGTAACATGACTATTTCTAATTTTCTTCCAAATTGCCAATGAGACACTGGTTCACATTCAAGATGAGAGATTTCTGCTTGTACTTTCTGAAACTGAACCAAAATTCTGATATTTTTTAAAGTGAAAATTCACCTTTCTCAGACACAGAAACAGTAGTGCAGGTATTCTTCTTTTCCTCTGGCAAGCAATAAAGAAAATAAAACTCCTCTGAAAAGACTCATTCTGAGAGCTAAAGAAGAGTTCTGGAGCCTCTGCTGCAGCTTTCTCATATCCTAACTTACAGCATGTCACCCACCTTAGATCCCATAGAGTCTTCCTCTAGGCTACAAAATAAGAACTACTTAATTTTGACAGAGTACTTAAAAACAGTGAAAGGTTGGGTTTTTTTAAATTAATATTTCTTGGTCAACAGAGAGGATGGTATATAGAAACAGACAGGAGCACCGAGTAGCCATGACCTTGTAAGGCAAGCTTTTTCATTGCAAGCATCTTTCCGTGGGTAAAGCATGGGGCTTCTACCCCAGGTCCTGCTCTCCTCCTCTGCTGCTGCGGTGGGTCCTACCATGGTGCTGGCAGAACAGGCAGCGTTCAGGCAGTGACCGGGAGGGGACGTTGCTGGCTGGATCACTATCACTACACACTGCTCAGCTGCGACAGCATATGCTCAGCGTTCAGAGCCAGAAAGGGACACAATGCTGTCCTTGCACGCTCTGAGCAGCAAGCAGCCTTCTGGGGAGTGAGGAGATGGACAAGTGAAACGTGCCAGGATGAGGAAGGGAGCCAGACCCAATGTCAGTGGGAACAGCAGTGAGACGAGGAACATGCACCTGAAAGGCAAAAGAGGAAGAAGGGCAGAGCGGGGAGAGGGCAAAATGTAGAGGATGAGAAAAGACCATGATAGTGCCAGCAATTACTTTCTTACCTAAAACAGGATCCAAGAGAAAATAAAAAAATAAAATTAAAAAAAATGGCTAAAACCCAAGTGCTTGGAGTTCTCTGAGCATGTACCTTCCCTGCTTTGGGAACAGCAGTTCCTGGAGTAATCTGCAATGTCAGCCTCAGCAAAGCATATCCAACCCCACTCTGCAGCTCACATTGCCACCACAGCCTAAACAAACTGTTAGGAACATGTGCTAACATCAAAAAACTGGTTTCATATAGAAATGACCTTTATAGGAAATTCCTCTGTGTGCATGGCTGTGTGCGTTTGGAATAATTTCTGTAAAATCTTATCTAAAAAATTTCACTTGAAAGAAATGTCCCCCACTTTTGTTCCAGAAAGCATTAGTGCTTTTGCTTGTATTGTCTGGCACAGATCAGAGCAAACATCTGCTTTGTCCCCAGCCCATTCCTCACACCCTAACAGTTTTTAGACCATCTTAAGCTTTAGGAAGTGTTCCTCTGTGGGACTTTAGGGTAGTGTGGGTATTTCATTGGCCTAAGAGGGATGCCAGGAAACCCTACCCACTCTGGTTGCAATGGGAGCATTCAGATCTGCCAGGGGAGCTAAGAGCTGAATGAGCATCTTTGGCTCTGCAGCAAGAAGCTTCACACTGTGGATCCTGAACAGCACTCACCAGAGCTGTGGACCTTTGTAATTCCAATTCTGAAGCAGCTGTCTGGTGAGCTGGCAGGAAAAAAGGCCAAAAACATCCTCTGCTTGTGGTACATCCAAAGTTTATTTACTCTGATATTCTTTGGTACATAATTTTGGCTTCAAAGGACAGCCTTGTTAGCTCAAAACTTCCTGACCAGCTGTGGTTTGATATTCAGCAGGTCTACTAACAAAACTGAGGGGAGAGAATCATCAGCAAGGGGATTTTTTTTTGTGAATGTGAATAGGCAAATAAAACAGAACCCCCTTTTTATCCTGCTCCCCCAGAGGAAGGACAAGAACATTCCTGAACAAGCATGGCGGTTTCTGTGCCTATAGGTGTAATTTTTGCTCACCATATGTCCCTGATCATTAGGCAGAAAATTTCAATATAACGCAGCCTTTAAAACATGGATATTTGTTGTAAGGTTCATACTCATTTTCAGTCTTATATTTTACTTACTGTGTAGTTCAGAAAACCCACAAATATCTTGACACCCGGTAAGATAATGTTATGATTAAGTATAAAATTTACCTGATTGATTTTGATGTACAGTAAGGGATGGTAACAGCTAAATGATACTGGTACTTTTCCAGTATGAAAGATTTCTTCCAGCATGCCCTGTAACATATGCTATAGCTTATCTATCTTCTTCTAGGTAGAGTAACAACTCTATTGTCCCGTAGCTACAAATAAGCACTTAGACTTTATTACTAGCAGCTGCTCCACTCCAGAAGAGGAGGAGGCCTCCCCCCATTCTGACTAGCATAGTCTGAGGGTTTTATTCAACTTCAGAAAACATTACAACAGACAGTATGGTATCCTACTGAATGCTGTGTCTAAGCACGCAGTTAAATCATAATTCTTGAGTGCAATATTCTGCACAGTCATTGCAAACCATATTCAGTTGAATCTTGCAGCAGTTGGTTGACCATCTTATCCTCAAAAGACAGTGGTTTGTAGAAGAATGAATTGCAGGACCTCAAGTCTAATTAGGAAAATATTTCACATGCTTAACATTATATTCAGGACAGAAACTAAAGAACACCACTTCCTTGGAACACAGAGTGAGAATAAACATGTTCTTTAACATCAGAGATCCTTAAGCTAGAGATGAAATTTACTATGTGTGGATGTATTTTGTTAAGTAGGCTGGTAGTCTGAAACAATGTATTAACCAGCTCTCAGTGTAATTTTACACTTGGAGAGACAATTTAGTTTTACAAGAAAACTATTAAGTATTTGTGACACATTGGCACTACAAAA
This sequence comes from Merops nubicus, assembly GCF_000691845.1. Lineage (NCBI taxonomy): Eukaryota > Metazoa > Chordata > Aves > Coraciiformes > Meropidae > Merops > Merops nubicus. The sequence goes on along the minus strand of NW_008593044.1, from coordinate 45,626 downwards.
GCAGTAATACAAAGACATTAAGTAATAATGAGAATAATCACAGCAGTTACTAAAATAAAGTTTTCTTACATAGCTTTTATATTTCTTTCCCTCTGGGTGATAAATACATTTCCTCTGTAATGTTAGTTCAGTTAAGATGTGAGAGGTTGCCTCCAGCTTGATTTTCTCCAGCCCCAGTGGCAGTGTCAGCACCACTAGTCTAGCACAGTGCTATTAGCTTGACCTGGATAAGCAGGGACAGGGTACCCTAAAGATCATGCCAGTTATATGAAGAATGTGGTAATGATGGAGCTAAATTATACATTCTGACACCTACTTATTTCTGGTAGCACAGGAACTGCTATACAGAAGCCATATCCCTTTATTGTATGTAGCCTACATGAATGGAAGAGCAAACCTGCATTAAACGTTGCACTGAAGAGTCTTTCTTCAGTCTGCTTATGTCTTTTCATTGCATTTGTAGAGTGCAGAACACAGGATTAGCTGGACATATTTAAGGAGCATTGAATTATCAGTGCTAAAATACAGTTTGCAACTTTAAATGACTTAGTTCACTAAGTTCTCGTGGTTTGGCCATACAGATAATAAGCATTTTATCTGCTGCTTTGTTCTTTCAGAGCCATAAAATCATTAGTGCTGGTTATGTGTCACCATGTAGATGCTTTATTTTGTTCCACAGGAGTCACCAGGTGCCTTTTCTTTCAGCTTTGGTATTTAGTTGTCAAGATGCATTTTTGTTTCCTAAATTATGTAATCTGACCTTATAAAAACTGCGTACAAAACAAGTAAATACACTGACAAAGGCAAAACATTATGTTGTTTATGAAATCTGTTACTAAAACTAGGACTTCATTCAGCCTGCTCACTTATTGCTATTTATCAATGTTTGTTTAATATTGCAATTGAACAAAGAACAGTAAATGCAATTTAGTGTAGAAAGGCAAGGTCACATGCCCTGGGTCTTAGTTAATTTATCTTTCATGACAGATTCCATTTTCTGCTACTAGTATCATTATCTGGCAATACATTTCTCCCATGGTAGTGCATTTGCAGCTCTTGCGTTGCCAAACTTAGTGATAGTGTTTAATTTGTGTGACATTATTCAGTTATCAAGAAAAAAGTAGCACATGCTGAGAAACACTGTGGCTATTTAATGACAGCAACAAAAAAAAATTAGTTTTTGTATGCAAGAACAATGTCTCAAGTATTTTGCTAAAAAAACCTTTCCTTTCCAAGGCTTCACTATCCCACCACTGTTCCTGTCCTGGGAACCTGGACATTCATCAAGCAGGTGTCCAGATGAAGGCTAACAGGTAGGTATGCTGGGATGGTAGACACAGAATTAATATGACAATTAAATTTTATATCTTCTCCCTTAAGTAATGGCAAATGTATAATGTGCAAAGACTGCAGCACTGAATAATACAAAAGCCACACTGAAATCGCTAAAGCCATCTAGTCTATTCACCTTTCTGTGTAAAATCAGCTCTACATATGTAATTTTCAACAGAAATCAAACTAATGCATCCTTGAGAAACCTACAGCGATAGAGTAGCCATGTAACTCATCATATATTTCCTATAACATTATACACACATGGTTTTGTATGACATTCTGATATTCATACCCAGGTTAAATGGAATACAAATGCAGTCATGACACAAGTGACCCAACAATGTAGCTGTAAAACAGAAATCTTCATGGAGTGTCCTAGAAGGATTCAGCTGGGTTTTCTTGGAAAACATTACTTACTACCTTTACCTATAAGCTGAAAGAAATATTAAGATGATGGATCAAAGTTTTTGGAAGTCAGGGAAGCTGGTGGAGTGATAAATTAGATGCTGATTGTAGAGAACAATCTGAACTGTTGGGTAGGGCAGGATGGTTTGAATATCTTTTTAATGCAGATAAATTTACAATCATACATGTAAGGAACAAAGAGCAGAGTTTATACAGACAGTGTTGGACAAAGTTGTTCAAAATGATGCAACATGAAAAGAAGTCAGGGTCTGGGTAGATAATTAACTGAACATCAGCCTGCAGTGGAATGATGCAATTAGAGTGAATGTCAGCCCTGAAGCCTAAGCAGGGGAAATATGAAGTGGGAGGAAGAAGGTGATATTAGTCCTGTTTATAGCCAAAGTAGAATCATCACAGGAATACTGTGTGCAGTTCTCATACCCACACTTCAGAAAGGACTCTGACAAATCAAAGAGTAGTCTGAAAGTCTTACAAAAAATATGTTGAGGTCTGAAAGGCATGTCTTATCATGAAGAGCTAAGAGTGAGCAAGCAAGCTGCTTATCTTATCAAAAGAAAAGCAGGGAGAACTATTACCTAAATGTAAAAACCAGTTTTGATTGCAGTTGGCTTTTTAATACAGGAGGAAAAGGCATAACAAAAGATGTTTTTGGGGTGTTTTTCTCTTGAAAAGAAAGATATATGTAAGATCTATCTGCAAGTAAAGCCCTTAAAGAAAAATCCACCCAGTGAATAATTACCCACATTGACAGTGAGGTGCTGGATCTTCTACCACATACTGTTACATCTAAAGATCTTTCCAGTGATATGAAAATTTCAGGAGAAGTTACAGATCTCCCGCTGTGACTTATAGCTGAGGTGCTACAACTTGCAGGATCATCATGATCTCTTCTGGCCTCAAAGTCTGTGATTAGCTGAGTAACATAATTCTACTTCCTTTCTTTGAATTCTGTTAAATCATATTGATATATACCTGCTGATGAAGTAGCTCTGAGTCCCTCAGGTCTGAAAACAAGGCATAGTACTGCAACAGTTTTGTACAGATTTACCACCACTGAAATCAATTGACTTTTATTTGAAGATAATCTTGAGAGTGGGGAAACTGTAAGGCTGTTTCTGAACTGCACATCCTGTTCCCACCATGGAAACAGCCATTCAAAAATCATACTCAATCACTGGAGCTAGAAACAGTATTTAATTTGTTTCCACAGACATTGACTGTGCTGAATACAGAAAATTACATCCTTCAGTTTGTCATTTTGTTTATATGCTTTTATATTTAAAATAATATCTAACCGTGAAGTGGTCCTGACTGCAAAAACACCAGACTGTGTTTTCAATAAATAATTCCACTTTAATGGCAAAGTAATAATTTAGACAGATACAGTGCGCACACCTGCAAAAAAATATACGCAAGCTGGTTTACAAGCTAGAGGAACAATAAACCAATAGAAAATACATCATCCAGTTAAGTCCGATGACACCAAATACTTATTATTAGGGCTTTACAAAGACTACAAAACTTTTCAGATGATTTCTTTCACTGTTTCTGTCTATTTACATGATATGTTACATCAAAAATGTACAAAATATAAAATGTGTACAGACAAATGTTTCACAAACAATTTCTGAGTTGTAAACTAGGTGGACTCACTGAGATGTATTGCAGGAAGTTTTGTACACGTAATATTGTGTGTTTGTGTGTTAAATATGGCAGGAAAAGATTTGCAGCTTTGCTCAGAGCACAGGTACAGGAAAGAAACAGCTTTCCTTTAGTTCTTTGAGTCAGTCGAGGTGTATGCGCTGACATTTTGCATCAGAAATGGATCCAGATTTGGGGGCATGATGTTGGTCTGACTGAATCCTCTATGCACAAACTCAGTTGGAGTTTCATTAGGGCAGTAGCACCGTGTAGGAACCTCTAGATTCAGTGACGCAGCTCAGTGCCATTTGGAAACTGCATTGATTTATCTCTGTTTTACAGCAAGTGACCACAGGGGGGCCACAGAGTGTTAATAGCACCAAATACACATCCTGAAGGTAACATCCACGGAGGTGTACAGTACACGTCTACACAATGCCAAAGCCCTTAGGTACCTTCTCGTTTATATGCACCTCTTTTAACCGGCCGTCTCTTGTGGTAAGAGCGTTTCCGGTTATTCTGAGCAGTGTGAATGCAATCTGCTTGTAGCCTGCCCTGACATATGCACTTAAAAACATTTTCAGGTTTTTTTTTCCCCCAAATGTATTGGCTTCATATAGATATTGAAACATGCTTACTGTAGCATTGACAGCTCCTGCATAGTCATAACAACTGTAAGTACAGGACAAACACACCGGGTAATAACAGCTTTTAAGGATTGCATTCTGTATTTGTTTGCAACGTACAGGAAATCTCAGCAAGTGAAACATCTCTTAACACCAACAGAATAAAATACAATATTTTTTTGTTTGTTTGTATGTTTTCGATTTGATTTGTGCAAGGTTTTTTTTTTTATTATTTTTAATTTTTTTTTCCAATATTTACAATACCCACCCAGTAGACTGTGCAAAACCAACCCACTTTTACAGTATAAACTCTTCCTCTTCCACAGTGGACATCACTGCTTCAGTGTTCTTTTATGCTGAATTCTTCATGTACAACAATAGCAATCAAAACAACATGCTAAAACTAGAAAAAGGAAAAAAAACCATATATTTGTGCTCATGCTGCATCAAGTGCATCCAGCTCTGCTGGATAAGAATTCAAAACTTTTATCCTCCAAAAACTCCATTCCATGGGACCAAATGGATTTGAGCTGATTTTCTCAGCATTTATGTGGCAGTGGAAGTGGGTTTGGGTTCCTTGTGTATTTCTGAGGGTAGGCAGAGCAATCTATTCACAAGATAAAAATATTATATAGCAACTGTTCTTTCTCCTATCCATTACTTTAAAAAATCATGATATACAGATATGAGGCTACTGTGTTAACTGACGTTTTCTCATTAGTAAATGAAGAAAAAAACAGTGTAAATTACCAATGGTTTAGGAATTAAACCAACTGTAAAACTGTTCTAGAAATCTGTTTTAAGGCAGTGAGACAGCACCATAAGAAATGTTCCTTCTTCCACTGAAAAGGCTCAAACAAATGAAGCCCTAAAAAGCCTTTAATCAGTGTTGGTTAATAATTGGTATAAAACTGTTGTTAAGGAGTGGGCAGGTGGTTAAAAAAGACCTTTGTGGTAAAAACAACTTTATAAAATCTGTGACTTGTATACTAAAAACTTGATGGAGCGCATCACCGTGACCATGGCAGTTAGAATTAAATTGGCACTTATCCAGCATATCACAGTCATGTTTTCTGGTGATTGCACAATACTGCTTGTGCTTTCTGAGTTACTATCATCATCTTTGACTCATTTTGGAATGGGCAGTAGCGTACAACACAAACACCACTGCAGTCCTGTGACCAGCACCATGTGGCACAACAGAGGTTAGAAGAGAATTAGAAGGCCGCATTGTTCATGCAGCACCTCAGGATAAACAAAAGGAAAAAAAAAAACCAAAGAAACAAACCAAAACCAGAAGAAGTTGCACTGTAAACTTGTACAGAAAAACAGAGAGAGAGAGAGACAGAAAGACAGAGAGAGAGAGAGAGAGAGAGAGAGAGAAAGAGGAAAAGGGGAAAAAATAAAATTCCAGTTTGGCTAACAAGTGTGCAATCTGCTTAGATGCCCTTGTCTGGGGCCTTTTCCAGTTGACAAATGGAGTCTTACTTGGCTCCATAGGTATTGAAATGCCTTGAAATTAAACTAATTCAAGCTTTCCACTTCAATCTTTCTTCCTGACTTTGCAGAGTTAGGTCTCCTGCCTACCTACAACACACCATTCTCACTCAGGGACCTCGGCGTGCTGCTTTAATACTGGCAGTGGTCTAGTGGAAACAGATTTTACCATAATCCTCCACCAAGGTTTGTCCCTTTCACAGAGTTGATTCAAGGGATGAATCCAAAATGTCATCATGGTGGCTGGTGCTATCACTGTCACAGCTTTGAGCGCTTGAATAGTTGGCTGCCTCTTGAAGCCTCATTAGCATATTCATCTGAAAGAAGAAAGGAATGTTTACATAATCGCACCTCATTTATTGCTGCAGTGACCGTGCTAAAATTTAATTAAGCTCCCTTGCTGAATGAGGTATGCTGGTAGCTAGCTGAGGGGATCATACAAAAGGATTTCAGAAAGGGCAGAATGTCAGCGACTCCTCCTGGCACCCTTTTCATTGCCTTCTGGTCTTTAAATAGAAGTTTAAAGGTCCAAAAAGCCAGAGGGACTCAATGGAGCTGCCTGAGAACTCTCTTTAATTCAGGGGTGAGCCTGGCTGCAGCTGCAACACCATCAGGAGAAGGAATCCATATCACAGCTGGACATCTGGGTCCATATTTGGAGACAGTCAAGCTTTCAGATAATTTTTGGATGGCGTAGACACACTACATTGGAAAAGCAACTGAAAACATAATCATGCTAACATAACCACTCTGCAAGAGGGAGACAGGGAGGGAGTGAGAAAGCAGTGGACCAAGGCCAGCTGCTTCATGAAAGAGTCCCATCTGCTGTCAAGGGGCTGACCTCAGCAGGGATGCAGCAACAGATCCTCCTACCCAGGAGCGAAGAGCCCTCACATAATTTGGGGATTATTAGAACCTGAAAACCATCTGAAAAATCATCAAAAAGCAGCATTAAGCCCCAGAAAATTACTTGGATGCTTGACGCCTAACTCTGTGTAATGATCAGGATTTTATTTATAAAACATCCACTTCTGCCAGCATGCTTAGGGCTGCAAGCAATGTCAACGTTGCTTCAGTGCTTTTCAAGGAACAAATATGCTGTCATTACAAAAAAGCAGGCAATGAAAAACCAAAGAGAAATAAGTATTCTTGGGTGTTTGTGTGTTAAGCCCCTTTTCCCAGTTTGCCCAGGAATCCTTACACCTCTGTGGTTTCAGCCTGCACAGCTTGTAAAATTTTCCCTAGGCACTGAAATTTTAATGTTTAATAATTAAATACAGTTTAATAATTTTTAATGCTATCAAGTAGCTTTTGCTGAAGGTTTAGTAGGTCTCCATGTTTGAGAATACAGCATACATGCAGTGGATGTGCAATACAGACTGCACATGACATGTCCTGTTTCCACCTGCATGATGTCTACTTCACCGTGAGCTCCACCGGAGGCAGGGGCAAGCCCTCCAATCACAAGTATCAAGCTTCTGACCTTTAGTCAGATACAGATACTGATCACAGGGTGCAGGCAGCAAGGGTGATGGGACACTGAATTTCAGCTGCCCAAGTATTTTCACCGTAGTGGAGATCATAGCCAAAATCACAGGGTCAAACTATCGTCCCAGAGCTTATGGACTGGGAGACAGGGGATCAAATGAAGTAATTTTCTATGCTTCTTCAGGATGCAAGGTCTTGTTTTGGATACTAAACACTTCAGAGTGAGGCTGTGGAGTCATTTTCTTAGCACTGATTAAATGCATTGTCTCTGAGAAATTCCCTTTTTCAAGGGCTGTCTTTATTCCAGAAGCACATTTCTCTAAAATGGTATTTAGAATTGTGATAAAGGCAGTCTACAGAGAAAGCACTATACAAAAATAGCAGTTCAATATGTGAAATTTAATAGTCCATTGTCAGAGGAGGCAATGGTAAACTCAAACGTCTGGGATCATATTTAAATAAAACAATACAAGGTATTGAGGGAAATCAACCTCTTATCTTTTAATACCACCACACTTGCATTCCTTTTCCATTAAGACTTACACAGGCATCAGTTATCTTGAAATGTTCTGAGGAATGAGAGTATGGCTGTCTAATTTGAATTTTCACTAGATTCTCTATGACAGAAAAGTTAGCTAACATGATTTTCTCAGTCCCTCATTTGTAGAATGTAGAATGAGGACTGCCCAGCCTTCATCATTATAATGATGAAGACCAGATTAGTTTCTGGGTAGATAGGAAATGCAAAAAAATTCAGGTATATATTAATGTGAGGGTGACACCTGCCCTCCTGCTATATTTTCCTTTTATTTTCAACCTTTTAAATAAATCATAGTAGGATTTATTTTAAAATCCCATTTTGGAAGAGGTACATAGTAGTTTTTACTGTATAAACTATAATTTAACATGTTGCAATAAAGAACATACTGAAAAGCCTTTTCCCTGAAGTTTAAGTCTTACCAAGGGATCTCCCTCTGGATCAGTTTGTGGAACATGTTTTGAGGTTGTTCCTTCCTTTGCTGATGCATAACCTTCATAACCAACATCTTCTGGTCTTAACTGAAGTAATGATGGCCACTCATGCTGCAGAGATGCGGAGCTCCATGGATAGGTATCAGCTACCCACTTGGAGGGATCCTCCCAGGGTGCCCTCTTACCATACATCTATATTAGACATATAGCACAGGTAAGTATCCTACACAGTTTTCAATACCAGTTGTAACAGCAGACAAAAGTAATCAAAACCATCTAAACCATTTTACTGAGTGGTTTGCTTTCAGATGTGCTCAGCACTAGGATATAAGATATTCAAAAGACCTCATCTGCATTAATGCTCCTTCAATACATAGAGTGGCTGCAAGATGAAGAGCATTCTGTAACTAGTGACACCTGTAGGCAACAAAGGGAGATTCAAGTTTTTGATACAATGTGAAATGAGACCTTTAAGTAATTTTCTTAAGGCCTATCCCTGAAATTAATGTGGACCTATCGAAGCCATTCAAGTTAATTAGATTTTGTTTGAAGTGAATTAGGAAATGCCAGTACAGGTTGTTCTCTTCTCCTAGCAAAATGGGATGCAGAAATGGACACCTGTCCACACCTTAAGTTTGAGATCTTTCGTAAGGTTAAGAGAAGAAATCCATAAAGGATAGCTTTTCCCTGTAATGAAGCACACAGCTGCTTATGAATCTGGAAGGAGGACAGAGGAAGGAAAAATGAGAATATTCTAAGAGGTCTGGCAACTTCCTCACTGAAACACACACACTTCTCCACACTGCTGTTCACAGGCAACTCGTTAACCGAGTGCCCCTCCTTTGCTGCTTTACAGATTTCCTTTAGCTGTGACAGTGACACATTGGGAAAGGGAGCCATTCACTAGGGCTTTCTGTGATTTCTTCCAGTTCAAATAGCCTCATGCAATCCAAGAAACAGTATAATATTGGCAAGGCATACACTCATGGAGCATTTAGGTGGGCTGCTCTGCTAAAGGGAGTAAAACAGTGAAGGATTTTAGTGCTAAAGCCAGAGAAATGAGTTGTGCTTATCACTGCAACACCTGCTCCCAGGCACTTGCTGAATCCAGAGCTCCAGGTTAGGCAGCCAAGTTCCCTATATTATGCACAGAGATACTCAGACTTCTGCCCTACACTGAGAGGAAGCTGCTATTGCAGGGTTCTGCCTAAATAAGCCAAGAGGAAATGCTTCTCAGGAAGGTAGCAGCCTGACTCCAAGCTGTAGGCAGCACTTGCTTCCATCTCAGATTAACAGTGAGTAAGTCTTTTCTGGAATCTGGAGCAAGGCTTGTAAATTCTGTGTCTGACAAGTGAGTTTGCAAAGTACTGACCTATAAAGGTATTTTCTACCCATCCCTCGTTCCAGGAACATCTAATTATATAATATAAAATATATCTGTTTATTATTGTTACTGTTAGTCTATGGAAGCTGTCCAAAGCAGCACGAATTTTCTTCTATATGCTGCCATCTTCTGCTCCAGAATTGAAGTTTTCATTTAAGTAGATACCCTGTATTCTTGGGAAAATATGAGCATAAAGAATATCACTGCATTTTTCTAGCTGGTCTAAACAAGTGCAGTGAATCTCACAGTAGCTGTTCTACCAAATGTTTGGCAGTTTTTTGCATGAGGCATAAACATTCTGTGATTCCCAGAGATAAGCGGTTTTAGGAAAGCTTGAGATATTCAACAGGCAAGATTATAAACCTGCACTGCATCAATATGTCACTATATCAATACAAGCTGATAAAGAAACCACAGCTGCTTGTACAGTACTTTGACTAGTCCATAGCAAACCCCTCTGCACTATGCAGTAATTTCTTTCAGCATCATCTGTGGCAAAAAAATGCATTTCCAGAAAGCATCTTTTCAGAGGACATAGAATTGCAGTGAATAAAAGGAAAAGGGAAAAATTCAAATAAAGTTAAAAAAGAAAATATTAAAAATTAATGGCAAGATTCAGGTTCGCTACAAAGTTGTGGAATGGTCTGAAATCTTAACCTGTATGGGACAGCTTACAGTGCTATCTACAGAAAACTTATTTGTAGCCCTCTTTCTAAAGTATAAGTTTTAATAGCTCATTATCAATGGAACTGCTGCTAACACATAGCTCTGGAGAGTACAGGACAGGAAACCATGAACACCTCTGATCTGATGGCACTGTTACCCAAAATGAGAATTACAGTCAGGAGGAAATCTTAGTCCATATAGAGAATAAAATGAGGAGAAACAAAACTATGGGAAATACAAGCAGGGTTGCAAGGTTTAAGAGCAGAAAGGGACAGACCTTCTGCATCAGGGCCAAAGAGTAAATTGTTTCACTCTGGTTTGATAAGGCCAGTGAACATTTTTTTTTTCCTGAATGGTGAAAATATCTTTGTTCACAAGCTTTCCTCCACAAGCCTGTATGCCTACATGTGTACACTGGTGGTAGAGGACTGCACAGACTAAGGCTGTTTTCTTGTGCCAGCATAAGGGCTATTAACTCTTCCATGCAGGGGTTAGGCTAAGATTGTCTTGAAACAGTGGAAAAAGAAGAAACTTCCTCCAGACACAGAGGAGAAACCCTCTTCATAGAATATAAGATATGCTAGTGCTGGAGCAGACAAAGCCAAATTATACATCAGAGTAAGAGCATGCCAAAAGCAGTTCAAGGGTGGTTTCTGTAAGACATCCATAGATATTCTTCTTCCAAATGCAAAATGCTGGGAAACAAATGACATACCTGAAGTCCTTCTCTCACAGCTTCCAGAAGATAGGGCACCAGAGAATAGTTCCAGAGGTCCGTGAACCACACTCTGGAGCCATCAACATCCATAGGGCAAGGGAGGAAGAGGCGGGGACCTGAGAAGTCAAGTTGTGTATTAAAAAAAGCTGAACTAGGGAACACACTTAAAATAATTTTTACAAAATTAAAAAAACAGTATTGGAGCAAATTCAAGTGAAGAGAATACTACTGCAGGGCTAGGATAATGGAGCTATCAGTCTCCTGTCATTAAGAATGAACTAGTGTCACTTTATCAAATTCTAGGGCCTGATGAGCACTTAGAAGTTTTATGGGCAAAGCTATGTAAAAGGATGACTTCTTTGCCAAAATAGCTATTTCACTAAAAGACCTTAGGTACGTGTATAACTCCCACCTGCTCATTTCCTGAACTGACTGACCAAGTGATTTTATTGTTGTAATTTGCTGCAGTGTGACATCAGGGAAAAAAGAAAAAAAAGCTCAGAAAAGTTGCTATTGAGATAATTTTTTGTAAATTTGACTTTTTTTAAATTCTGACTGGAAAGTCTTTAGCGACCAAGGCAGAAATACATCTCTCCCACCAAACTTCCCATTTTTATTTCAATTTTGCTGGCAACCAGATAAATTCCCCACACAGTTGTTTTATGTCCCATTGAGAGATAGCAACTTTTAAAACACACTATGTCCTTCACAAATCTCTAAAATGCTCACCCAGCATCCTTTTTTTTAAACCACTCTACCAACGGACTCACCAATGGTTACATCTGAAGAGCTGTGTGTTTCTAGGAAGCTGTTGAGATGATGCCATGTTTTGGGGATCCAGTCAATTATTTTGATGAGCTCATTATTGCGTGTGTTCCTTTCTATTTCAGTCTCAATCAGTTTCCTCCTCAGATATCTGCCCAGGAAACCTTTAACAGGCTCTGTGTGGTTAGCGCACAACACCCACCTGGGTAAAAAGGATAAATGTCAAGCAGTAATAAATAGCAAATGCATAATTTCCTCTTAAGCATATAGATGGAGGTAATGTCATCAGCTTCTGAATCTTGTTAGTCAGCAAGTATGAAACTGCTCCAATAAACCACATTATTGCCCACTGCTACA
>NW_008593044.1:0-33720 GCF_000691845.1 Merops nubicus | reverse complement strand
TTCAAGCAGGAATTCAAGACACTGCTGAAGACAAATGGAATGCAAGAATGTAATTGTCTTCAGCAACTTGCTTGAGGTGCTAGAAAGTATCTAATTTTTGTCACCGTTCCCCAACACCATTCAGAGATACATCAATACAGGGGAGACACAGAAGCTAAAATACTTTGCTGTGATGAGACACAAGATCAATGCTTCTCCAAGAACCGGGCTGAGAAGCTGGGAGCTGTGCAAACACAGCCACAATAAATACAGAATTAATGTACCTGAAATTGTGATGCAGCTCCAGATTTGGTGAAGAAGAGACTCCCTGGTTCATGGTTCCAATAATATACGGACTGAAAAGAGAGAATTAGTTGGGGTTTTTGAGAGACAATCCATTCAGATACCCAGAGGATATTCTTTCTTCTTATTTACACCAGGCCAATTTTAAAAGAGTCTCCAGATATATTGTAGTCTTAAGATTTAAAATATTCCTAAGGCATTTAATGTTTATTCTTGCATGATATCCCTCTCTGCACATTTGTAGTTTACTAGTACTCATCTGTAATAAAAAAATAAATGAGGCAACACTGTCCTCATGTACCTCATAATTTTGCAGTAGTATTGGAGTTTCAATTTCAGAAGTCAGTGAATCTCATAAGTAAGACATAGCATGCAGTGATTTTACAAAGAGAGGTCCCAATGATGGCACTTTTACAGCAGAAAAAGCCAATGTTATAGGCCAGTAAAAGTTTCAGAAAACATTATTTTATTCTTGTGTGGCAATAAAGGACAGCCAGCAAACTTTATATTTTTGAACTGCTACAGGAAAACTGTAGAAAGTGCAAGTCCACCAGATACACAGCTGCTTCTGTACAGCATGGTTGATGGATTCGCACACATGCCAAGTCTCACTATTATAAAGTGGATTTCTTCTCACTGTCCCATAAGCTGTCCTCATGGTACTAATGAGCTTGTGTGATCTGACAGGGTGAAAGGGATAAGATCCTAATGTAGCCAAGTGTTTCAACATATTCTTAAATTCTGTGGTATGTTTCCATCTCACTGAGATGTGTGGGAGTCATAAATAAAGTGAAGCAAACACTTGGCTGAAGAAGGTTAAATTCAAGTACCTAAGGGCTTTGCTGCCAGCCTATGGGAGTCTAAGTTACCACTGGGACATATGACTCTGCAAAATAACAGCTTTTACCATTTCAATTGCAAAAGGTGTGTAAAAAGGGAGAGGTAAGCTATTACCTACCATTTATTATATTTACAGTTGAGGAAACCATTGAAGATGTCACTTAATGAACTGATGTGGTGAAGGTTATCAAGAATTATGACCACAGGGAGGTCAGCACCGTTGTTGTCAGCACTGCATTGCTCAGCTAGGTTTGCTAGGTATTGTCGCAGATCCTTCAGCAGAATTAACAAAAAAAGGAAAGAAAAAAAAAAAAAAGAAAAACCAGAAAAAATTAACCAAATTAGACCACAGATTAGACCAAAGATATCATTTCAGTGGAAAAGATTTTCAGAAAGATAAAGAGGCTGCTACAGAGTTTCCCCATTGTGGATCTTCAGCTGGACCAGGACATGCAGGAAGACCCAGCTTCTTAGGTAGGGCAACATGGAAGCCAACTGGTAGGAGAAACAGAGGGACTAAAAATAAGGCAAATGACTGAGTCAAACACATTCCTATCTGGTGGATACATTCCTTAGAAACCTGCTGATAAAATATCTTATCTCCAGAGGAAAATAGGTTGCAACAAAGTCCACCATTTCAAATGGGCTGAGAGACTCACATTAACTACTGGATTTCCATTCTTATGAATGCCACCTTTATGTACCAAAATCTTCAACTAAATTACAACAAAATTCAGACCTATTGAACTGCTACTTCAGACATCATCTTTCACCACTCTCACTGAAAATCTGTTTGACCTTTTCGGGACACAATATCACTCCTCATAGTAAAATCTGTCATGTAAATTCTTTTTTGTTCTGTCAACTATCTGTCTGGCTGTTACTGAGTATTGCAGTAAAAGAGAACTTTCTATAATCAAAACATTTCATAGTTTTCTCAACACTTTGTTGCTCTTCATGTCTGGGCTACTCAAGTATTACAGTTGTATCTCTACAGGTATGTAATTTGTTCAGTGTTGGGAATGCTCAGTAATATATACAAAGTTCCTATTGCCATTGTACTTTCTGGATTAGTGATAGCAGAATCTTTTCTTCTTTAATGGGAACATGCAACCTTTTTTTACTTCAAGAAATATTTTTGTTTGGCTTTTTATGATCAGGTATATCTAGGGGAACATCATGAGTTTCTTCCATAGAATAGTACCATCTGCATTATTCAAACACACCTGGTACTTGACAATGGTTTTTTTCCTTTTTTACTACAAACACAAAAATTCTATATAAATCTTAATAGAAACAAAGAAAAAGGGAAAAAAAAACCCAACACTATACCCAAACAAAAAAAACCCAAAAACATCAAAGTAACCCAGAAACAACAAATTATTTACCAGAAATCCAAAAGCTTGCTCTCTTGTGGGACAATTTTCATTATAAATATACACAGATATACACGGTATAACAATAAAACATAAACACATCCCCTACCAAAGTAAATAGCATCACAAATTCTCTGTATAAAGACAGTGAAAAGTGGTATTTTTACTGGAATGGTCCTCTTGCCCCTTTGGGATCCGTATGTTCTTCCTTCTTACATTATGTTGACATTCATTATGTTCTGTGCAAATCAGAAAGCTCTGGGCAAAATCTTTCATTTTCTTTTCCCTGGGTACCAGGTTAGGAGTATACCTAATTTAAGACAGCATGCAAATAGTATTATCTGTGGCTAGCACAGTAGTCATGCTAGAAGCTTGATAGACTGAGCTATGTAAATCACTGTGAATGTGACACGATGCATGAGGCAGTTTTAGTAAGGTCAGCTTCCTTACCAATGCACACCAGAAACCATGGCAGGAGTGTTTATCAGGTTACCCAGATAAACTGTGGCTAACTGGTGTTTATCCACTGCTGATTAAGAAGCTGAACCCAAGACAGTAATTCAAAATCCCCATTTGAAATCTTTGCTAACAATATGCTGCTGTCATCATTATAAAAAAGCAAGCTAGACTGGTATTACTATATATCCAACCTTTCTGACAAAGGAATTACAGACATGTTTAAGAATTTAATTTATATAGGAATTTCACTCTTCATCTATCCTTAAGCTGGGTTTCTTCAAGTGAGGGGAAATTCAGACTTCCTTCACAGTGCATCACTGGTTTGTTTACAAGAGAAAGATCTGGTCTCTGTTCCTTACTGAGACTGGAGACTAAATTTTTGTTGGAAAAAAATATTAACTGAGCAACAAAACAGTACGCCAATTAATAGGATCCTGCTCTGCATCAACACCACAAACTGGGGAATAGGCTATCTTTTAAACCATAACTTACCTTGCTTGACTTGTGATCAATGTTAAAAGTTGCAATTGCATCCTCAGTTTTTTTTCTGCCAGATTTAGTTATAATATATTCAGCCAGCCTATTAGCTAAATAGGTCTTTCCTGTGCCGCTGGGTCCCGACAGAATAATTCTGCGATGCTCCATCAGTAAATTAAAGTACCGCTGCGTAATTGGCTTAGGAATTAATGTGTCAAACACAAAACTGTCCAAACTGTTTTCTTCCACTCCTGGGAACAAAAGAAGAGAAAAACGGTCTGTCTTCATCCTTGCTAAGGTAGATATAGCTCTGGTCCAGCACCTGATGGCATCAGTGCTATGCTCAAAGCAAGGTAAGATATTTCTGCCTAAATCAAATTCCTATCAAGGGCTTCATTACTGTGGAAATGTTTATATCTTTCCACAGGGCCAAAATATTAAACAGGGGCAGTGAGAAGAGATGGGTGGAAGAGATGAAATCAAATAAATGTGAAGAGAAGGCTCAGTGAGGCAAAGCTGTTTGTTTCTGACATTACAGGTAACCAAGACAAAAAAAAAGGCCAAAGCCACAAGGGTTACCGATTGCCACAGCAATGTATGTATAGTTCTTCTGAAAGACCCCCGTCCCTCCAGCAGCAAATACCTACAGCTTTTGAAATATATTGAATTTTTCCTGTGGAACTGGGTAAGGCATAAATATATCTCACCATAATTTGTTTTGGGGTTGTTTTTTTTTTTTTTTTGCCCGTATTCAGAAATTTGTACTTTGCTGTGATTTGGCAGTAAGGCAGAGAAGGACAGAGACATTTTTAGATTTGCCTCAAAATGCCACTCTGCGTTAGGTATTGTACAATGTCATACAAAGAGATCATGTAATAAATGAGTCCTTGAACTGGAGTCAAAATACACAAATATCAGGTGAAAGAAAAAAAAATGTGAAGGGATGGAGGACTGTCATGAAGAACTCTACAGTATCTGCAAAAATATTCCTGGGGTTTTACCTTTCAGGTTCACAGTGATGATGTTATTATCTCCAACCAGATATCCACAAGGCAGCAGCTCAGGCACTTCTTGGCTATGTGCTCTAATTACATCCCCTATACAATAACTAGCAATACAGTCAGAGCTTAAACCCAGGCTAGTAGTTGGATCCACCCGGAAAATATATTCCTGAAATTATATGAAAACATAAAACATAAAAATAGTTAAGCAATTTAGAAAATATTTTGGTATATGTGAAGTGACTTGACAAGGAGATTCCTGCAGTCACATTCAACAGAGAACTGCTTTAAATCATCAAAAAAGAACAGCAATATTAAGAATAAAGTTTAATAGTGGTGTCAGCTATATGTCCAAAAATAAAACAGAACAAAACAAAAACTTGGCAAGACAACCCAAAGAATACAGAATTTTTCTTAAGTGAAAAAGAAAACTGAATTAATACTTGAGCTAATTTTTCAGTGTCTTACCTTAAAGAGACGTCTGATTACACCATCTAAAACATCCCACTTTGTTTTTCCGCTGACTCCAATTGATCCTATCAGATACGCATGTGGTTTCTGATCCTGCAAAGAAGGATTTTGGGAAACTGGACTTAAAGTGGTGGTAGCTAGTTTCCGATGAAGTTTCATAATTTTACCAATGAAGAAAAATAACCTTAGTTAGAAAGTGATGTTTCAACTTTGTTAATAAACTGTGCCACAAATAGGATAGATGATATTACTTCTGTACATCTGTATAAGGAAGGAAATACAGTATCTTGTTCAGCTATTTGATTACATTTGTGTTTATAAAGAGCAGACTATAAACAGAAGTTGCATTGTATTCATAATGTTTTTGCAACACGGAACATGAAAACATGGCAATGCAACTCCAAATTTACTACCTCAGTAGCACCCTAAGGGTTCCAAGGCATAGATTTAATTTATAGCAACTTTTATGTGGAGATAGCAAGTCCCAGAACATCCTACTACTAATTAAACTGAGAATTGGTAGTGTCTGAGCCACCACAAAGACAGAAGGAGGCCATATGACTAGTCTATGGAGAGTGTGTAACTGTACTGAGCATGGATGACAGAGAAGAGAGCTGCTACCTTTGGGATATTTCCCTTCAGTTTCTGGCTGAGAATATTGAAACGAGTTGAGCATATACTGCAAGATTTGCCTGAGCTATAATTCTGCATCTACACCTTTGGGTAATGAACTTACCTTGGCTCGGCTATAGCCCTTGTTTATAGTGACTAAAATTTTCACACTATGACCTTCTTTGTGGAGTGCTCCATCAGTGGCATCATCCAACAAAACATCTACAATAAAAGAAGGGAATTAAAGTGATCAACCTCGCAAATCACATCAGTAATGTCCACATTATCTGTTCAATATTTGTTCAAAGGATTTTTTGGTTAAAAAGAAAGGCTGACATCACAACAACTTCCAATTGTTTTAATCTGCACTTATTCCTAATTCATCTCTTCTGTTGGAGATGAAAAAAAAAGTTATATTTTATCAATTTTGGAAGAAATTTTAGGAGTTTTAATAATGTAGAAATGGAGTAAAAAAAAAAAAAATCTTGCATTACAGTTTTGCCTTGGCTTTCCTTCTTGGAACTTGTTAAAAATTACCATACATACACAAAGTAATGTTGTTTAAAACGTAAATTAAGTTTTTATCTTAGGGCACTTGTACCCTTTAGAACTCTGTAAGGAGAAAAAAAGAAATCCTTGTGTTGATATGCTTGAGGCTAAGCAAAATAGCATTTAATTTCTCTTTCCAGTTGATTTCGTCACCTTCTCTGCACATGGGCAATCTTTTTTACTCCCACAATACAGGCTTACAAGCAGTATTCGTTAGAAAACCACTTTGCAGTTCTCCAGAATATGGGACTCTGCATTCAGCCATTCCTGTAAGAAAAGGGTTCAGTTTTCTTGGAGGTAAAAAGTGGCTCTGATCCGCTCTGTGCCTCTGTTTCTAGCAAAGGCTGAGCCTGCAGCTTTACTGTAAGGGATAAAACTGCTGTCTTCCTCTAGAAATTCTCTTAGAGATTTTACTGTCAGACATTTAAACTAACCATCAAATTAGGAAGGATTATGGATTTGCTTTTTCTTCAAAGGCCAGCACAGTAATCCACTACCCTAAGTTTTGCTTGTTCTTTCCGTGGGGAAGAAAAGCATCAACTTCTTGTCATAGTCTGCACAAGGTCAGATTTCACCCAAATTAAATGAAGTGCCAGTAAGATTCAGCCACTTGCTCAAAGCAAAACCAAAGAAGACTTATGAATATGACTTCAATTAATGTATTAAAAAAAAAGTCCTCATGTAAAATGTTTTATAACATGCCCAGATCTAGAAAGTAGATTCTGCTGTTGCGTTATTTTTGTTGCTGTTTCTTTGTTTAATTGATCAAATCAAGCATTTTTGTTGTGAGCTTAAACAAATCCATGTTTGCCTTGTTGCAGACACAGCTTTTCTGTGCCACCAACACTGAATGTTTCACTTCACTTGTCTTGTGTTTTGGCATATTTGACAAACCTTAAGAGTTTCCATAATGACATAGTTCATTTCAGGGCTGTTTATAATATCACTGATCCCCCTGTGAAATTTTTCAATCTTTAAGTGACCCTTGTGTAGCCTTTTAAATACATTCTTCTGTAAGCCTTTAGGAATGAGGAAGCACTCTGTGGCTAGAAAAAAAAATCCACTAAGAGTTCTCCCTGATTGACACAAGGGTCTGAGAAGATGCCCAAGGGAGTGTAATTTCATGGTGGTGCAAATTGTATTAATTACTTCCTGTCAGACCTCCTCTTTAAGTGCACTATGGTGGCTTTGGCTCATTTCTTATCTGAGGTCTGTCACTTTTTTCACTAGAAGTACAGATGGAGTTTTGTACTGATCCTTGTCTGCTGCTCTCTATTCCAGTGACTGACTGAAATACATGTGTCCTCGACCACTGAGCCCCTTCCCAGCTTGCCACTCATCTGGAGGAGATGGTTATACCCTTAGGAATTAGCTTTGGTCATTTCCAGATGACCACAGTCATCTGGAGACACTAGTCTCCCACAATGTGCCATGGTAGTCTTTACCATGGGCCAAAGCCCTTGTTACCTCTCGGTTTAGCCCCCAGCATGATTAACCTCTCTGTATCTCAGGGACTGTTCAGTAGTACTCCAACTGCTCCAGAAATCCCATGAGACTTGGTAGGAAGCTGTTACCCTTCCAAGTTCTCTGGCACAGCAACAAAATGACACTCACAATGATCAAAAAGGCTGGATTCATAATCAAACGAAATCCTCCACTCCTCATTAGGCACCATTATCTCCTTAATTTCTTAGAACCAAAAGTAATTGCTTTGCATGCTAGAAAGACATTTAGAACCAATAAAACAGAAAATGGTATAAAGTTTATAGAATCACAGAATCATTTAGGTTGGAAAAGACCCTTAATATCACCGAGTCCAAACAATTCTCCCAGTCTTCCTGTTCCTTCTCCTACTCCTTTTCCCTCTTTTCTTCCTCCTCTTCTTCCTTTTTCTTTCAGCTTTTATTTCTTCTATTCTTTTGCTAAACACTTTCAACTTCCTGTGTTATTCCCTGGTTCTCTTCCCATCATATTTTCATCCAGTTCCTCCTCCTTTTCTTCAGACTCCTATTCCTACTATTCCTCCTACATGCTTATTCCTGTATCTAGACTAAGTGCCAAGAAATAAAATGCTAATAGCTGTGGCTCATGAAAGAGATTCTACAATTACAATTTTTAAAAACATTCTGTTCTGGTTTGTTGTATGTTGGTTTTTTTTTTAGAGTGTGTGGATGTGTGAGCAGGAACCATAGTTAAATTTTTTCTCCCTGTTTTTGTAACACTTCATTGTACACTGAGGCCTAGCTCAGATTCATCCACGTTAAAGTTAAAACTAACAAAAGATAGTCTGGAATGTAAATTAAAAATATACCTGTTTTCATGTAAAATCCGGTATTAGCCAGGAGAAATATTCAAATGTCCGTGTAATCAATGTCTGGAAAGATAACATGACTAACTGCCAATCCAGTTTACTGTCAGGCAGTTTGGCACGTTCCCAGCTGTACTCTTGCCTAGACTCTTTCTACAATTATTAGCTACATTTTTATTGCTTCCAGAGACTGCATTATACTTCTGTGGAGTCTATGCTAATACGTACTGCATTGCTTCTGCTCTGCTCCTGCTTCTAATGTTAGAGAAAGCACTTCTAGTTCTTGGCTACATTATCAAAACAAGAGTAGAAGGCTTATTATCATAAACTCTGTGGCATGGAAAAATTATCTAGTGTTAATGTTCAGGAGGTGGTCCAAAGTTCTGCTTGCTTTCTCTCATTCACTGAAGACAATGAGAGTGCTTAATAAGCCAGGCGGGGTTTGGCTTCTGTGATAAATGGTGACCTGGTACAATGTAGCCTAACTAGCCATATCACACTAAAAAAATGTAAGGGATAAAGCTAACCCAGACCATCTTCTGCCCCAGCTGCAAGCACAAAATAAAGTTAAAGGAGCTAGCTGAATGATAAAAGATAGATAAAGATAAAAAAATAAATTCTCATGTGCTATGCTCATATTTATCCTATAGGGACACATATATTGTATATGTATCTATACAATTGTCAAGTATATTACAACAGATATTGTCCTTTTAAAAAAAATTGTAAACTGGATGACCAAAGAGTATTATAAACCAGGTAGACAGAGAGTACCATAGCTAGAAACTTAGCAAACATAATGAAGAATTTGTAGCTATTATTCAGAGTCTTCTAAATTCTACATTTTCAGAAAAGACTGCCAGCATTCTTCCTCTTCTCCATTAGTGAATATATAACTGATGTTTATCTGAGCCTCATATATATGGCCCATTAAGAGTGTGAAAATAATAAATTGTTACTGATAGCTGACGTATGCATGTGCCCAAAATATGTTTACCTGATGTAACAGATTCTGTGATATTTAAATTGTTCAGAGAAAGCCCTAGTGACTGCCGTGAGGAAGAAGATGATGTGCTGCTTGAAGACTCTGATGATGGCTGGGCAGGCTTTCCAGTATTTCCAGTCTCTGCCTTTAAACGATCGTTTTCAGCTTTCAATATCTCTATTTCATTCTGCATTCAAAAGAAATCAAAATAAAAGAATAGGGGGTTATTCTTTTAGTAAACCACTGGGGGTGGCTATTCTCATGTTTGCTGTTCAATTGCAGGAGCTAAGTGGTCCACCACTTTCACAGTAAAGTGAAAATGTAGCACTATATATCAGAAATATAATGCAGTCAGTAAAAATTGGATTGCCTTCACTTCTGAAATGAAGGGAAACCTCTGCTGTTTGTTTTTTTTGTTTTGCTTTTGCCTCAAGACAGTTGCTAAACAAAATAAGCTTCAAGGTTCTCTGTTTAATGTACAGTTGACCATAACACAAGTGTGGAGAGAATTTTCCCAGTTATCCCCAGCTTGATAAGCTATGTTCTATTGCCAAATATATCAGTCAGTTAAGAAAGTTATTGCTAAAGTCTTCAATATATTAATATTTCTGAAGTCACAGAAAATTATCATTGCCACTAAATGTAAAATTTAAGTGGTAACTTCACAGAGGAGAAATTAAATGAAAAAAAGGACAATTAGACATTGATAGTTTAACAGTTTCATAATCCTTCTTGCTATCAGATAAGACTTTTTGATCATTCAAACATAGGATTGTTCACTTAATGGCCAGCAAACCCTCTTTGATGAAAACATACAGTGACAGATGAATCAGAACAAGCAGGAATTTTTTTTAGCTAAATCCTCTGTGGTGCCAAGTGATTATTGAATGTACAATAATAAAATGAAAACTTAGCCTGAGAACAGCCTGGTACCAGCTAAATCTAGCTTTCAGTCGCTTCACGAAGCACAGTACAAAGCAACTGCTTATTCTTGCAGATGGTTTTGCACATCAAATTTAATTCCACATTCACTAACACTTTGCTAAAAGTCCTATTCTTTTATGAAGGCTGTACAGCTACATTATACAAGTAAAAACATAAGGGTTAGCATCACAAAAAAAACCCCAAAACCTACAACGGCTACAAAAAGCTTAGATCATACAGGCAAAGGTGAGGAGACAGTGAAAGGGAAGGGACAAGCCAGCAAAATAGTTGCAGAAGGTAACAGATGAATGCGCCAGTTTAGCCTGGGATTCAATCCAGGGTCTATGGTGAAATGACTTGCACGATCTCCATCTGCTCTGCAATTTACAGTGATTAATTACACAACTCTTAGAATCATTCCATTCAGATGAGGTTTAGATTTTTAAGGTGCTTTGAATATTCACAATATTCATATATATTCATATAACATTCCCACCCATTGTACTTTTCCCCCTTAGCAACCCTCTTGAATTCTCCAAAACATCACAGTTTGGTAGCTCCAAGGTGGCTGCCTGTCCTTTTGGGAAAAGTTCAGAAGAAGTGGTGATTACCAGTGACAGCGTGTGAAATAGTTGCCTCTGCCCAGCTTTGTGAAAAACAAATTTTGGAGGCCTGTGACTACAGTAGACTCTTTCTTCAGAGAGGTCACCTCCTTTAGGCACTTGTATCCCCGTGTAGGGCTATCCCAGTGTAATCAGCTGATAAGCCTTCATGTCCTGTTCACCACTGCCATTAACTGTATTCTAACCCTTACAGTTCCTAAAAAATTTTAGTGGCTTCAGATCTAATGCTGTACTTATATCTGGACAATTGAAACACATATTTATGGATCAGTTCTTGATTATTCTTCCCCTTAATTGAAGTTCAGCCAAATACCCCACAGCAATGTTGGCACCTAGTGATGTGAGCAACTGTGAGGATCGCAGGTACCATAGATTTTAAAGGTGCGCCTGAAACTTCGATAGGCATACTGTAAAGGTCTAGGAAAGACAACAAATACACTAAATCTGGTAGTTATGGATTCAGCCACCATGGACCTCTATACAAAAGTGTCTACAGGTGCACCCAAACTTAGCAACCAGCACAGACCAGTTCATCTGACAAGCCACTGAGGCTGGATTCAGCTGCATAAATGTGGGTTTCCAATTTGTAAATAGAGTCTTACACAGGTAGAATGCTAAACAAGTCCTGTGCAGATGCAAATACCTTAGGCTGGTTCAAACAATAATAGGTGCCCATGCTCAAACAACTCAATTTCACCCTCTGTATCTGTCTTAGGATGATTTTAGGATAGCTCTCTAGGCCCCACTACTGCAGGGCTACAACTCAATTGACTACAATGGTAGTTTATTACCTAGCTCATACCTGGACATCTAAATGCAGCTGTCCTAGTCTCCACCTGAATCCCCACCCCATGGCCTTGGTTCTATTTCTCAAACACAGGCTTATAGTGCCTCAGGGGTGCCCTAGATCTCTCACCTGCCATTCCAGATGGGCCCAGATCTACTGAAGGACCTATATCATACTGTGTGCGTGTTATAGACGCACACAGTATGATATGTGTTATAGACAGGATGAGTTCAGGGCACCCAGCAGGATACTAGACACTTGGATATGTGTCATACCTAGTTGTAGTCACTTTTGCCACAGCCAGCATGATAATCACATCCAGTATGATACTAGATATGGGCAACAGAGCTGAGTACCATAAAGCACTGTGCTCCACTGAAGAACGCTGCCGCTCTTTCTGCGTCCTTTCAGCCTAATGAAAGGGAAAGCCTTCTGATGAAAAACATGTGGGGAAGGACTTGAAGCAGTGTCACAAAATAATGTAGTGAGATTTCAGTGATGCTGGGTACAATAATTTAGTACAATTTTACATTCTTTGCTTCAGCAAGCTACAACTGGGTTAGGAATCAGAAACCATGAGAAAGAGTGCACATATCCCCCTATCCCTACCACAACGCAAGGATTTAAAGCTCTGTAGTCTTGATCTGCTTGTCTGTCGTGTTGCTTTCCCCAGTCACAAGGTTTAGATAACAAATATCCTTTGGGCTATTTGTCACAGGGATTATGTCTCCTTCCATATCTCTTAAACACATTTTAGCTATTAATGTAAATGCTAAGAATATAATTATTTTAAGGTGAATACTTATCATACCTATCCTTTGGAAGTACTGTCAATCTAGCAATTTGTATCAACAGTTTTTTGGTACCTGAAACAAAGTACTGGGAAAGGAAATACACCAGGCCTACCTTTGGTGTGCACCCCTGTCATCACTTAAGCTACTGCACTGACCTGCATGCGGTTCATGGCTTCTCGAATCTGATCCAGATGGTGTGCAGAGCTGAGGGCTTCAAGACGAATATCTGTTAATTTTAGCTCTTTCTCCCTCAGCTCGCTCTTTAGCTGAAGAATAATTTCAGCCTCTGCCTCTGTACACTCACAAATCCTAAAGAGGAGCAGGAAATAGGCAGGAGATTAAAGGAAGGTTCTCACCACAAAGCAGTGTCATTACTAAATATCAAAGTTCAGAAAATGTTTCCTGCTGGTGAAACCTACAAGTAAAGAAAGAAACTTATCAAAGAAACATGAAAAGCTTCAAACTGCGAATTGAAAACTGAAAAAAAGCCCTCTCCAGGTGAAATGATAAGCTTGCTTTATACCTTTCCAGTTTAGTTAGAGAATTCACTATGGCAAAAGAAGTTGTTAAAAAACTTTTCAGAAATCTTATTTTTTTTTCAGTGTGTATCACCCGATTTTAATTTGATTTTATATCTGCATCTTTTCTTTGGTGCAAATATTGTAATTTTCCTAAGTAGCAATAGTCAGAACCAAAGTATACTGCTTGAAATCTACTGATGGTATTTATTATCTGTTAGGCATCACAAGTTTTCTCTGTTTCAATCCGTACACTAAGAGACAGTCCTTGATTTCATGATCTAGAAGATTTTGATCTGCAGTGGTTTTCACTTGTGACGGTTGATTTTTTGTCTATAGTCTGTCATTTGGTAATGTATGGCATCTGAAATCATGCTGGTTGGCTTGTAGTTGGGTTGTTTTTTTTTTTTTTCCTTAGAGACTGGATTAAAAGTAATCACCATGTAATTATTTTTTTCATAAGTACTAATTTTAGGGGAAGAAACCACTACATTGTGAGAAAAAAAAAAAAACAAAATATGACTGGCTAGCATATAAGTACAGAAAGTATAGAAGCCCTGACTCTGACACTGGCCCAGGGACCCACAGCTGTCCAGTTCTCATGTCAGACTGTTATGCTTCTCTGTATCATCATCAGACCTAGATCTGTTGCACAAGAGAACCAGCGGAAAATAAACCAGTGAATTTTGGCTATGTTGTTACACTAAGCAAGATTTTGAGTCAATTTGCTAAATGTTATTTGCTCTTTATTACTGTCACTAAAAATAGTTAATATTTTCAGAACAATTTAAATAGAAAAATATTTTATAATAATAAGTATTATTATTGTGATTATTACAACTAATATACAAACAAGAAACAGAGGTCAACTTTTAACGGCCAGAATGCATGCAAATGCATTTTGGGAAAGAAGATGCAGCACTCTTCAGGTCAGCAGTTGGGTATACAACTCCATGCCCCACACCCAAGTTTACCGGGATCTATGCTTGTAGACCACGTGACCGTTTTGCCTTTTCTTTGGTGCCCAGACTAGAGATGACCTGCATACACATGTATTAGACAGATGCAATTGGAAGAAAGTAAAGGTAATGGTTTAGAACATGAGACTCAGGCCCAGAAAATATTTAAAGAAAGTGCAGCAAAGGGAAGATGAAGAAGTTCATGGCAAATAAAAAAAATGGCAAACTGAAGAAGGGAAACAATGAATATCTTTCAAAACATGCACAAGTACTTTAAATGTGAGTAAAAATGAATGAATTCATATACTAGGATTTTTTTTCCAAATATGATACAATTCTTGGTTTGATGTGCTCATTCCTATGCTAACCAAAGAAGTGAAACCTTATTTACATGCATATATTATCTTGTACAACAACTTGGACAACTGGGAACTCACATATCTACTTGTTGGCTATTTTCTTTTTGGCTTTTTTGCAATACATATTGAGAAGGGATGGACAAAATGACTTTGGTAAGCCTGCTTTAAAAAAGATAAGAATGAAGCAGAGAGCAGAGCTACAGTTCTGGAAGAAGAAGGAAAAAATCTGTCTAGACTGGTAAGATAAGCAGAATGGAAGCAGAAAGTATAAATTGAATTTTCTTTTGCAAATTTCAGAGCTCTTCCACATTCAGCTCCTACAATTATAAAATTACATAAGAAGATGAGAATTCATCAAAAGGAAGAAAAATTAAATGATAATTTAGTGTTTCAGAGCAGTCACAGAAAGAGGCTTAGAAGCCTGATCAGACTTCAGACAAAGGTTCAAAGTAGCTAGAAGGAAAGAGTTTTACTTTTTCTTTCTTGTTTTAATCTCGGTATTTTTACATCAATAGGTTGTTTCGGGCAGAAGGAGTAAGTCATGATCTTTGAACAGAGGCTGCTGACAATTATGAAGAGTCTTGAAGGTGACAGAATTCTGAATTACACAATGGAAAACCGAGCCTTACAAGTAAAACCAACATTATCAGTATAACTGACAAAGAAATTAATCTAAATAACTAAATTTTACATGATCTCTCTGTGGTAGGGAAGGACTCTGTGCTATCCTGTGCAGAAAGGAGACCAAACAGCTATGGGAAGAGATTGGGATGAAAGACTAGATATGTAATATTGCTGTTGAGAAATTCTGGGAACACCAGTACATCAAGAAAGAGACAGGAAAAAAAAAAAACCAACAGGATTGGCAGAAAGCAAACAGGATAAGGTTATGAAAGCACATCTGTGAATCATGAGTAAGTAGATTTGTAAGATAAAAGTATTTTGTTTAAGATCAGGCACTTTCTATTCAGGCTTTGACTAATGTGTGTTAAGATGATAATAAATAAGGCTTAAGGGTTCCAAACATGTAAAAATCCAACTCTGAAAACACACACACACCTGAAACTATAAAAATGTGAGCTTCTCATAAAAAAACCAACAACACTAGAAATATAGATATATTATTCCTCACTAATCTGTATGGAATATGAGGAAAGAAAAAAACATTTAATGTGGAAGAATTTATTTCGTGGGAATATTTGCTATCAATCTCCTAAACCTTGTATATAAAAATCATTAGAGTTTATAAAAGATTAATCTTAAAAGGCACCTAACCCACCACAGGGAAATTCTATTCTAAAACTCTAATCAGGCACAAGGCTAGAATTCTCCATGTGCTTTAAGGAAGAGTGGTTGTGACCTGATTATTCTCAACTAAGACATGGAAAGTCAGGTTCACATCAGTACGAGGCATTTGTTGCTTCCAAAAGGTTGAGCCTTGAACAAAGAAGTTGTGAGCTTAGCAGAATGAAAGAAAACTTAGACAAATATAAGTGGGAGTTGAGAAATCTGTAAGAAGAATATATTAGATGCCCAAAAAATAATTAAGAAATGGGACAGCACTTGACTGATTTGTTCTAAGTCCCGAAACCTTAAAAGGATGGTGTTTTGAATAAAAAATAAAAGTAAAAATTTGGAAAAAAAAATCCAAGCTGATAAAAGAGGGAAAATATAATTAAAAACTTTATTAACTAATAGCTACAAAGTAGGTAAAGTAGTAACAGGAGGGATGAGTAAAAATCTTGTAAAAATTCATTGCTACCTGAAAATTAAAATGACATTTTTAGTATGTCATGAAGGAAGGAAACTGTAGTATTTGGTCTTTATGAAGTGGATATGATGCAGTCATTAGTGGTGTAGAGAGAGCACAAGATAAGCTTTCACTTATGCATTTGGAAACAAGTTTGTTCTGCTAGAGGATTTTAGGTAAAGGCTATGAAAGGAGTACAAAATGACCTATGAAAGAGCTGCTGGAAAAGTAGTGTGTAAATGGAGTGAAGCTCAGAAGAAATCTGGCAAATAGATGGAGCATAAGACTAAAAGATCACAGCTGTTGGCAATCATTTCTGGACTGCAAATGGCCACCTGCGAGGAGGCCTGTTTCACAGTCCATCTCCTTTGGGAGGAAAGGTTTGCCAAGAGGGAGACTTACGCAGATGCTGACTGTGATGGTTTCATTGATGTTGTCCCACACTCTCCTGAGCTGTGGGGCAATTTGGGTGATGAAGGAAGAGAGGAGTCTGTCAGCTCTTCTATGTCTGAATGTGAGGAAGGAGGCTTGGTGGACTTCTTCTTTCCAAAGGCCTGTTTGAAAGAGCTTCTTAGCTGGAAAACAAACATAGAGCGAGATTATTTTCCTTGTCACAGCAACTTGTGTGCAGCTCATGTTTTGAAGAGTTAGTTTGCAGATGCCATCCTAGCCACTGCCTGAGGTCAGTATACAGAAGCAAGGTATTAACATGTGCAACACGGTATCTTTAAAAACATGATACAGTGCTTTGTTTTGACTTTATTAATCCAGCGCAGCGCAAACATTATGCTATGGAGAAAGTGCAGGACTGAGCGGTACGGCTGTGAGAGAAGGGTGCTCATTTAAAACCATTAGGCCTCAGTGGAATCCCATTCCCATGGCATTCCCTTCAAGGGCTGGCTTTAAATAACCACTTTGCATCTACATACAGGCAGAACCTGCTGTTACTAAATGCTGAAATCAAAAGGCAAGTCCAATTTACTAGGTTTGCCAATTTCCTTTCCCCAGGAATAATTTGAATGGTCAAACTATGCAAATGCGATGGTTTGGATCAGAAGCAGGATTTAAGCTGGGACACGAGCCTTGCTTTGTTGTACTGCTGAGAAGAGTGTTAGATGAAAGGTGTATACTCTTTGCTGCAGTTTCCTTTAGAGCAGTAAGATCTCTGAATATACAAGCATTGCCTTTTCCCTCTAGAAGCTCTTATCCAGTACTAAAAAGGGACAGAATAGCCAAAGAGCCATTTATTTCAGGAGCCAAGATGACAATAGTCTTGTCTGCAGTGGATTTTAACTAGCATGTTCATTGATACCTTTGTCTAAATACAGAAGTTGTTCATCTTAGGAAAAATATGGCTGGTTTTTGACTGTATTTTCAGAAAGTTGTTCTGATTAAAATTGTATAGGAGTCAATGACAAACTGTTTCATCTATTAAAAAATGAATTATTCAAACGTTATTTTCATTATATAATTGGAGAGTGGGGAGTGTGACCACTGATCAGAGAAACATTTAAGTCCTTTCCAGCTCATGATATCTAATGAGAAAGAAATGGATTTTGGCTACACTCCCCCTTTCTATAGTCTAAACTTTGAGATTAAAATGAATAGAGAAAAACTGAGAAGACATACAGGATAATCTGTTTTTAGAAGGTATAAAAGCCTACTGCCAAAATAAATAGCAATCATGCCAAGATAGGGTTCTTTATAGATGCATGCCAAATTTTCCATGGTTTATATTCACCTCACTTCCTCTAGAGTTCACCTTGCAGAAACTTTTAAGAGTGTGCAATTACAAATCAAGGGAATGAAGGCTGATCAGTATTTTAAAACAAATGTTTATGCAGGTAATATTTTTTAAACAACAAAAACATATTTTCTGCTTATTTAATGAAAATATTTGATTAAACCCTTAGTACTAGGTGGTATTTGTGTGTTCCATTTGAGAAGCTTCTTAATTTCTTTAAATACCACACCACTTTTACATAAGAATTCTTAACAGATTTCAACTCCCTTCATAGCTGGGTGACATATTTGAGTCAATCCTCCAAATCAAACTCTGACTCAAGTAAAGCCAAACAAGGTTTTAAGTAGCCCAGAGATGGTTTTGGTCACAACAGCTATTTTAAGGTGAGTCTTTTTGGGGAGGGGGGGTGTGGGGGGTGGTTTTGTTTGTTTGTTTTTTGATTATTCTCACTTATTAAATAATTCCCCACTGATATTCAACAGTTTTTAGTTTGCAGATAGTGTCACGGTATGGATATACATGAATTGCTTCATATTCATCTGGCCCCAGAAGAATATTGCAGATGAAATGGACCATTATGCTACTCAGGCACTAGGAAATGACATAATAGCTAAATGATAGATTTGAACCTGCTGAGCACTTACCCAGTTTTTCTTTTTCTTCTTCTTGGAGTCAGCATCATTACCACTGCCAATGCTTGAATGGCTTGTAGCACTGTTGATGCTGGAAACACTTTCTGAAGAATGTTGCCGCCTTATACGTAAATCTAAAGAAAAGAAATTACTGTGAAATCCATCCGTCTCTGTTTAAATATAATGATGATTCTTGTACTTGTGTAGCATCTTCCTCCTCAAAGGGAGCCTAAATGAACATAAACGGTATTGAGGCTTGCAGTGGCTCCGATTCAAGCTATTGCAGCCTGTGAAAAATTGCATGGGGGTCAATGAGAATGCATAAAATCAGGCTAACACTTCTCCAGACTCGGGTCTTACTGCCATGAAGGCAATGACCTTGCAAAGCAATCTGTGCAGGCGCAGCCTCATGGCTAAGCTGTTTCTTTTACAGAAGGATTACTTATTACTATCACATGTACTACAGTTCTTTTCTGAGGAGTATAAGCACTACTTGACTTGCAGTAGGCCTCATCAGTGTTCAGATGCTACCTTCTAATACACCATGATGGAAATAAGCAGGCAGGAGTTCATTAAAAATGAATGAGGTAAAATAATTGAGAAATGGAGAATATTAGAAATGGTTGGTGAGGCTCTTGAGACTCAATTTCTTAAAAGTCTCTGATAACTATATCTTAATCACTGGAAAATACTCTTGCAGAACATACCTACTAATACCAAGAGAAATTAGTTTTTAGATTATTTTTTACTTCCTAGAAGTTAACTTTGCCATACTCAAGTCATGCAATGAAATGACCTCAAGGCAAACGTCTAAATAATGACTTCTTTAAAGAAAGATCAATGACACTCTCAAAACCGAATGCTGCTATAATTTTTCTTCAAGTAATTCCTTTGCTGTTGCTTATCAACAGGCACTTTTGAAGTATGTATTTATCATATGACATCTGCTTAACTTCAATGTCAAACTAATTTGGAGTCTGGAATTTAAAATGCCTGCTTTCCTGATTTAGCACCTAGTGAAGGAGCTGAGCTGTTGTCAGTCCATTTCTTAACAATGAATGCAACAGTTTTCAGTTCTACAACTTACACTGGGTTTCCAAGCTATTACCATGTTTCACCATGAGACTCCTCCAGTGTCTTGGGTGTACTGCAATACACAACTGCCATGACAGGGTTAACTCTTGATACCCAGCAATCAATTCCTGGTCACCCAGTTTTGATAAGCCAAGGCTCCAGGAACTCTGGCAAACAGGAAGCTCATGCAAGGTTTCCAGCTCTGGAAATACCACAAGTATGCCTACCATGTACTGGAGAATGTGCTTGGCCTTGCAACAAAGTCCCCAAAATAACAGAAAAATAGTGACTTTGCTTTTTTTTTTCTGGGGAGAAATTCCATTTATTTTAAGAGCGACAAAAACATACCTTTGTGGGTATGATCAGGACCATTCAAGGCTCCTTGAATAGCAGCTTGTGCAGCAGAATTCTGGGCTTTCAGCATTTCAATGGTTTCCCTCAGCTCTATAAGCTCAGATTCCTGTGGGAATTCCAAAGAGAGTTCAAAATATATGGCATAAGAAAAACGTTTATCTAAGCAAAAAAAAATTACACGATAAGAGTGGTCAAACTGAAATCCACGGGACTGCTTGGGTGAACATAAGGGCAATAACTAATTAGAATGCTTATTTTGTTTTCAGAGATATTAAACTCAACTACATATTATTTTGCACTTATTCTATATAAAGCAATAATGCTATTTTTAAGGAGAATAAAACATTTTTAATAAAGACCCTAAAAAGGTCCTCAGTTGAATACAAATAAAGTTAAGATAAACCAAACAACTTAATTACATCCTTTAGTATGTGAGTCTACTGCTTAATGGATGAATCTGAACATGAATTTGTGTATTTTTCAAAAGATTTACCTTACTAAACAATAATTAAATTTAAAAACCTCTGTTGAGTAGCTACTGTCCTGCAAGCTGAAGTAAAATCACTCCACTTGAGCGCAGGAAGTTCTGTGTTAGAATGCACAGCTAATTTTAATTAAAAAATAGGTTTTATTACTGCTGCATTAAACCTGTCTTTTCAGCCTTTATTTATATAATGAGGATTAAAGGATTTTAACCTCAATAACAGAGAAAGAAGAGAAGGAAAAGATTACAGATCTTTTGGGAAAGAAGATTGGAGACATTCTATTTCAATCTGCATAACAACTTCTGGAAAAAGAAAAGCTATGGGAAATTAGACTTTGTAAAATAGTCAAAAGTTTTGGTTTTAAGAAAATTCCACTGTGGGTTTTTTGTTTTGTTTTGTTTTGTTTTTTTCTTAAGCTGAAAAAAAACCCAAGCAATATAAATATTTTCTATCCATGTCACAATGAGTATCACCATATTTAATCGGTTGGTGCTCAACCAGACTGTGAAATGTTATTTTTATAGACAGCTACATTGACTCCTATGGTGACTAAGAGTTCACTGATGCACAGTTTCTTTCACATTTTGGCTCAGTGAGGCCTTTCCATTTATAGGATACTGTTCCAAATTAATTAGGGCAGAAAGTTTCTGAAGTGAAATCCTGGAAGGTGGAAAGCTGCCTCCTAATCCTGAAATTGATACAAAGGTTCACATTAAATTTACTACCTACCAGCTTTAGATTTTTTTCCCCAGTAGTCAAAACAGTCAAAACTGTTTACTCATGAATAGGATACCTAGTCTACATTAATTCTCTGAATGGAGTCCTTTTTCTCTACTTGAAATTCCTCCCTTCCCATAATTCCATTATTCTGACAATGATGGCAAGTTGGAATGAAGCACTCCAGCAGGTTACGATGAGTCTTTGTTACAGGATCTTTCAGTATGGATTAAACCTAGAGTCACGTATGTTTTAATTAAAATCTGGAAATGAAAGATTTTATCTTCAATCTATTCTATGATATTGTCCATGTAAACCTGATGCTGCACAGTGTAATTCTCCTAGAGCCTTATGAAAATATGATCACAACAGCCATTAAAGAAAGATCTGTCTGTCTTATTGCCACAGCTGTCCCTGTTTCCTTTCAGTGTTTTTTAAACAAAACTCTAATATAATCTGCTGACTGTTTTGCACATTAAAGCATCTGCTTTGGTAAATGTACCTTTTGTTCAGCTGTCATTGTTAGACTTTGCAGTCGGCCGGTCATATTTCCCAAGCTTTTCTCGAAAGCTGCTACCAGATGAGCCTGTGAAAGAAACAACATTCATCTTGACATTGGGACACTTTTCCAAGATCTAGTTGTTCTTTAAAAATACATTTTTTTTCCCCTCCAAGCTCATCTTCTACAGCTCTTTTCCATTAGTTTTATACTTGGACTGAGCTACCTTGGGTAGGTGAACTAGCTTTTTTAACCCCCAAGGAGATTAGCTCAGGTATCTATGCCTGGAAATGAATTCTGGACTTAATGCCTTGTTTTGAGTCTTCTGATATATTGGCCAAAAAAGTCTGTTGCCAAAGAGAAGTCCAGGACCAATTCATTTCAATTGCTGAACACTTCAAAATGGAAATTCAAGTACTTTGTCTTCAAAGGTAAGTTTTAACCTCACAAATAAAACACTCCACAGGAAACCTGAGATTAAAGTAAAAAAAAAAATAAATCACAGTTTTATAAAAGGTCATTACTTTGTTCATCTTATATTGATTATATATGTGTGTGTTGTGTGCATAAAAAGTAATTAAAATGTATATAAAACTTAATATTTATATGTGTGTGCAAGTGTATTTATAAAACACAATCTTTCTCAATAAGAAAAGCAATAGATGAAACTGATTAAAAGATTTTTTTTAAAATCAAGGTTTCATTTCATTTTCTATCAACATTCACCCTATACACTATGCAAACAAAATTTATACAAGCAATACATCAATTCTTCATTTGTTCTAATCAATATCAAGCTACATAGCCAAAGAAGGTCTACTTGTCATAATGAAATCAACAAGCTAAACCAGCTTGTACAACCAAGGAAAAGTAAGAATTTAATTTTTATTAAATGCCATAAAATCCCACCCAATTGTCTCACAACACTGAACAGTAAAAGCAGAAAGAAATATTTACTTTCTCATTATCATCTCAAAAGTGACAATAGGCAAAGTTTTCAAACATAAGCACAACAATACACTTGCAAATATAACTCACAAAACCTCATTCTTATATGCACAACTGAGCTTTGTCACCAAGAAAACTTATTTTTTATTATAGCAGTGCAGGCACACACAGTGTCTGAAAAATTTTTCATTTGCACACTTGCAAGCATTATTGAAATTATTCAAATATATGTGGTTGTACTGAATCTGATGTATAACCAGACAAAGATATAGTCCAAAAAGGATTCTGTTATACACTTCAGCAGAAGGAAAAGAGCTTTTTGCTACCTTGCTCTGTATATTATTCCTCAACTAAAGAAAAATTACCATATACAAAATAGTGGCCCGTTTTCATATCTCCACTTCAGAGCTGTTATACTGATGAGTGGCTTTTATGCTTTGTAAATAATTGTTGATTGCTATAAGCATTTCTGTATCTTGTAAATTCCTTATTTTGTACTTAGTAAGCTTACTACAAGTTTACTCTGTGTCAATTATATTATTAGTAAATGATTTATTTAATTACTTACGGGGTAGTGGTCAATTCATCTGCTTTCTGCATCTGCAGCGACGCCTTAGGGACGACTCTTTTGGTAAAGGAAACATACCCCAGGTACTAACTTTTGATAAACTTAGGACTAGATACATGTGCAACTTCTTAAGAATTAATTAGTAAACGTGCATATTCCTGTTTTAACATTTATGACTTAGCCTTTATTCTTAAAGTTATCATTTTAGATAAAATGAACCTGGAATATGTGTCAAATGCACCATTAAAACCTCTCAATATAAAATTATTCTAGCCAGTTTGGAAACTACAGCCTTTGTTTTTTTTTCACTACTCCTTTGACAAGATAAAAGTAACTAGTTTCTAGACTTACTTTTCACTTCAATTAGCTCCATATTAAAAATATCCAAGCTAATTTATGGTGTTTGAATTCCAAAGATGATGACCAGTGACCTGGAACACAACCAGAGACTAAGTAGATGGGCTACCACAGAAACATAGCCAAATGTCTCTTCGTTACATGTGTTTAACAGGAAACTAATGGAGCTCACTGTTCCCTGACGCATAAAAAAAAAAAATAAATCCATGGCTTGGCTGATGGCCCACGGTTCTGCTTTATCATGAGAATAACAATGGGGACTGAGGGCTTGAAAAAAAAAATCATTTGCTTAATTATGCATTACTTTTGTCCGTTTCTCACAATCAGACTGTAAGAACCACAGCTCTTTGGTACCTAACTACGCATACTTGTGCAATGTATTTTCCTACTTCATAGCTAAAATTTCAGCTTATATTGTACATGAATAAACCACAAAGAACTTAGAGGAAAAATTAAGGAACTCATAAAAATACTTAAGAACTAAAAAGCATAACTAAAAACGTCATCAAAGTTCACTGAAACTATTAGGTTATTGTCTGATAGTCTTCAGAGAAACACAGCCATGTCACATCTCTGGCTTCTTACTAAAGTTCAGCCTGTGATAGTGTACATTATCTTCTTGAAGTAGCATACTAACAGTTTTGTGTCATAAATGTAATTGGATCAAAATGATGGATCTTTCCTAAGCCATCTGAGAGAAAGACTATCAAGGTTTGATTTGCTAATAATAAAGAACTATAATTCAAAGACCCACCACTGAAAACACTGCAAGGAAAAAACCCTTCAATTCCATTGTTCATTACTTCAAGTGTTTATTACAACAGAATACTCTTCTATGAAATAGCAAGCGCTAATATCACATTCAGAGTAATAAACTGTGATGCTTTTGTCTGTGGTAGCAAACATTTATTTACTCAGCAGTCTAAGAAACTCCTACTTGTTGAAATGTCATGCAGATTTGTCCCAAAAGAAATACTATGTAACAAAACAATAAAAGTTACTTTGAAAAATACTAGATGTGTGTGGAAGTACATATAGAACATACGCGTGTATACGTTCCCATTTAAGATTGAATTTTGCATTTAAATAGTTAAATCTACACTAATTCAGAAAGGAAAACTATTGAAACAAAGAGAAAGGGGAATCTATGACTTTAAAAATGGTCATTGGAAATTAAAAATTCTAATTAGATACTTCTTTTACACTTTTCAGTTTAGCAATTGATTTTGGTTGAATTGGTAATCCTCAGTCTCTGAGGACTATTTACTTTATTCAAAAGGATATACTCTTTCATTCTCATAAAAATATTTTGGAGAAGTTTTTTTAAAGTTGCAGCCAATCCCTCACACCTTAGAAGTATGTTAGATTCGGTAGTTTAATTCCTGGCATACGTCATTTGAACACCATACAAAATATGAAATATTTTCAAAATATTGAAAACTGCTTATGCATTAAATAAAAATTATTCTAAAGTAACAATATTCTTCACAATTGAATGCAGCATTTGTCCTTGGAGGTAGATATAGTAGAGTCAGAATTAAGTAACTGTGCATTACTGGAAGTACACATACAGCAAAATGGATTTATCTTTAACGTGATGTACATATTAGATATACAGATGATGTACAGCTCTTAGTCTGAAGATCCATCACATATGGATTGATTTTGACTTCTGTTAACATCTGAAATTCCCACTGGAAAGAGTCAAGGAGATATATGCTCATGGAATAACTTCAGTGCTAAGATGACAGATTTTATTTTAATCATTTCCTTTTCTAGTAAACAATCCCATCGAGCCAAACCCCAAATACTTCAGCTCTTAGTTTTACAGCCCACTCTGAACATTACATTGGCATATCCAAAGACTATCTGCTGACACACTTTGCAATTTGACCTGCAAGGTTCAGGTTTACCAACAAACCTAAAAAAACAAATTTCCTCCCACCTGATGTGGCTGAACAAAAGGAGGCACGAGAGCCCCCAAGGGATCAGGCTGACTGCAGGGAGCAACTGTCCATCGGGGGACCTTTTCTGTTCGCCGCCTGCCATTGTCTTCTTGTTTGGCTGCAGGATAGTGGTTCAGAGCTGGCCAAACAAGAGCTTTAGCCAGCGAACCCCCTCCGCTTCCCACTGGCATCCTGGGTCTACCACAGTTTGCAAGCATGCACCCTTCAGCTTTATACAGTACAAAGCACTGATCAAAGTCCCTCCGAACAGGCTGGATTCAGACTGCTTGCTGGAATTTGAGCCCTTGTCAGTCATGTAGGAAGTCTGCTGGTTGGACACTTTCTGCACTGAAAGCAGGCCCTTTCTGATTCAGTATTGAGATTTGACCTTCAGCAACATCAAAACAGGCACCAAGGGAAACAACAGAATCTCAGGAAAAAAAAACTGTAAATTAAGCATGCAAACAACAGCTGGGCTCTGCTTGAATTTAATCATATGCAGACAAAACATTCTGGGGTTAATCAAATGAAATAAACTGCTGAAATCAAGCATAGTACTTGAGTCCAGCCAGCAAAACCTGAATAATAAATGAAACCAAATAAGAGAAAGTCTCAGCAGAGGTTTCAAAAATGCCTAAGAAATGCTATAACTTCCAGTTATATTATTTTATATCAAAAATCTGACATCAAGCAAAGACCTAATGAAAAAGGTCAAATTTCAGCCTGACAGTCTTTTAATGCTACATGTACTACTGGCACAAACAATCTTTTGTGGCAAAGTAAAGACAGACATAAATAGTGTTGAAATTAGATTAATACAATGTTCTTTTTTTTCACTCCCATACAACACTTCAGCTCAGTTCTACAAAGGGAAATTATAACAACAAATTCAAGCCCAAAATGATGTGTGAGGGAACAAGATTTCTGGCTATTAATAGTTTCCTTCTCCACACCACAGGGAGGAAAAAACTGCTACCTATTTCCTGACACTGAAGTTATGGAAGTTTGGAAGATCTTAGGACTAAGATGAATACATTTATTACAAAGACATCAGAAAGGACTGAGTAATTTTCTGGTCAGCAAAGGCACCACATAAGATACTCTATTCTTATAGCTCTTTACCTGCCAGAGTTGGATGTATCTACAGGAAAGATAGGCTGTGATCACAGTTTTTTCTCCATTAGAATTACTGTTCATCCAGGTTTTAGCCTACCAGGGTGCAAATGTGACTCAAAATGAGGGTCACAGTTTTTATTTAAACTAATTTAAATATCTAGTTTTGTAATTAGACTAAATTTCAGAGGTCATATCACAATTAAAAAGTTGTATATACACTCTGTTTTCAAGCTGGATTTTATTCCCAATGTTAAAGTGATATTTCATAGAAATTATTTCTATAAAATGCTCAAAGGACTGACAGAATTAGTACTAACAGATCTTTAAGTTGTCTCTTTAGATCCTTTGGACTTGCATGAAAGTGGTCTTTTTATGTTTTACACCTTCTGTCCCAGAAATAGCAGAGAATAGACTCAGAACCAGGCTTAACGTGAAACACTTTTCAATCTTTGGTTTTGCAGGGTATGCCTGTCATGACAGCAACCCAAAACAATACTTATTTATAATATCTAGTAATGTCTACTTTTCTTTTAAGACTGTATTCATTGTGAAGATATCTAAATCCCTTGTTCATGCCTGGAGAACTTGAAGCTTCTAAGTTTCGTGCTCCTGATGACTTTAATTTTGAGGGAATTTCCACATGTTGAGGATTTGGAAAAAGGAAGGATTTCTCTGGTACCATTTAAAACCCCATGTGTTAAAAGGATCAGCTTCAGGGTTGCTTTTAGGTTTAGAGTTTAAAGTGACAGATTAAAAGGTGAGTGACACAGTCAAAAGAACATAATTAAATTAAACTTTATACAACATATGGTGTGCATGCACATATTTATTTACACATACAAGCACATGCAGGTTTACAAAGTAAATTACCTTTCCAAAGAGGCAAAACCAGATGTAAATGTATATATGTATACATTAACTATCCTGTTGAAAATGTTACACTTCCAATTAGATCAGCAGAAAAGCTGTAGGTATTCTTAAAAAATTTGCCCAGACAAACGGAACAATGGCCTCATTGCCTCAGCTGCAGAGGAGAATGTCCTGCCATCCTGACTCTATTACACTTATTGTGGTATTATAGGCTACAGCATTGCTGGGGTGACTGGAAAAGTATGGAAACTAAATAGAGTCACGTTTCAGCTCTCTCTTTCAGCACATTAGCAAGAAGGAATATGCTGGTGGTTTCTCTTCAGAGCTAGGGGAAAGAAGAGAAGGGAAACTGTTTTTCTGCCCACAGAGTAAAATGAAGAATGGTACCAAGAGCCTGAGTGATTGCTACCAGAGTTGGGCCCCACACCAGCCCTAGCAGAGGCATCTGAGCACAACCCCACCACAGACAAACACTTTAGTCTTACAGATGTGTGACCACTGCTCAGAATCACAGAATGGTTTGTGTTAGGAGGGACCTTTAAAGATCACCTAGTCCAGCACGCTGCCTGTAGGTAGGGACATCTCTCCTTAGATCAGGGGCTAGCAGGAGTCAAGCAAACTCCTCTGGATAACACCAGCTGCTGCTGGGTGGGCATAAACAGGGAAGTGACAGTGGATGTGGGGATGTCTGTGAGTGTGCTGTGTCACAAGCCCAGCCACAGCCCACCTCTCTGAGCTCCTCACTGCAAAGCAGAGCGGCTGCAGCCCTGCATTACTGATGGAAAGAAAAGTGCCCTGCAGAGAACACCAGACTCATTAGTAAGCAACTACGTAAGGAATACTGGCTTAGCTCTTCTGATGTCTCAGTGTTCATTTTAGTTTGTTGCTTTCAGGATAGGTGAGTGAAGAACTGTCCAATCTGGCAAAGATGATGATCACTGTCTAAAATGTATGAGTGAAGAAACACCATAGACAGGATAGGCATGCTAGCTATAAATTCCTGAACGAATAACCCAACTGGGAATCTAGTTTTTGAATTTACAGACAGTGCAGGACTCCAATATTGTCTGCTTCACTAGTTTATTCTCAAACCTCCGAGCAGACTGACAACCCATACTGCTACAGTTCAAATATCCAAAGGTGTTCTTCAGCCTCCTGAACAGAGTAGAAAGTGCTAAGAGTATTCTCCTACATTGTCACATGTGACAATGCTAAGAGAACAAGCAGCTTTCACACAGCTAGAGATTATTTTCTCACAACATGAATACAGTACCACTTCACTGACTGAAATATTTTTTTGAAAATAATGTCAGAATTTATAGATCTAATACTCAGTGCATCCACGCTTTGAAGAAAGGCACTCTATAGGTTGTCCAAGACATCAGGAAATTGCTTTCTTGAAATGCAAAATGATACTCTCTTGCAACTACATCTCAGGTTTCCTTGGGAATGGCAACTATAGTTATATCCTGAATTTCATTTAAAAATCACTGTACAACTGATTCAGTAACTATCTGGTAACTTCATCTAAAACCACAGCAAACAGACAGGATTGTAGCTTACATTCCCTATCTGGCTTTATTTTCTTCTGATACATATTGAATAAGCCCTATTACCAGTGTACGACAACTGGAAGGATCACCAAGGAGCTCTGTGTGAAACAGCCCAATTTCCAGCCCAGTGTCCATCAGTTATGTATCAGCATAGTTACTGCAACATATGAATTCTATATACAATTGTATACTGTGCTTCCCTCCATGCCTATCTGCATTTTGCAGGGTTTATCTTTGTGAAATGAAACTACAATGAATTCTATCAGAATAGGCAATTCATGCCCTTTCTTTGGTTGTGTCTCCATACTCCTGTGCCTTTTTTAAATTGATTGTGAAGAAAGAGTCAAACTGAACTGGATAGAACTTCTGTCACATCCAAAAGGGACACTCTCCATTTCCACTGTGACTACAAGATTGCTTCTGCTTGAGGCTGAGGCAACATAGACATTTAATGAAATAATTAATCTGAAAAACAACAAAATAAATAAATAGTAAAACTCTCCCAGACCATGTGTTGAGTAGGACCTATTAGCCAATCTGATAATATATTCTTTGATGCTGTTTATGACCACAAGCAAACATACTTACATTTGCTGACAGTTGAGATGTAAGGGTAGCAACTTTCTCTTGCGATGCAACCAGCTCTCTCCTTAGTTTCTGAATTTGCTAGCAAAAAAAAACCAAAACAAAACCAAACAGACTGCTGTGAGTATTTCAGCAATTTCCTTTTGTTGTGTTTTTTTTTGTTTGTTTGTCTGTTTTCTTTAGGGGTCACTAATAGGTTTACAATGTCTTAGGTTCACAATTTAATCTCGGAACTATTCAGAACTACAAAATTTTAAAAGTTGACACTTAGTGCTGCTCCAGCTGTTTTCTTTCACTTCACCAGGTATCAACTAGGATCCCGGTTAAAGGAGCATGAGAGGGCAAGTCCTTAATTACTTCATATGTACAGTTTTGGATTTGCACAAGTAAGTGTCATGGTTTTTTTTACCAAATCATGCTAAGTGCCAAACATATCCGTAGTGTTGTCAAGGATAGCAGCCCTGGATGAGGCCTGAGATTATGAAACATGAATGAATTTGGGTGTGGTTCATGGTATATGATTGTAGACATGATGCAACTGACATGTTAAATATCTATATTAGACTTAAAGTGCCCAAAAGTATCCCCCACTGTCTAGCATGAAGGAGGCTTTGATGACTACCTTAGACATACATTTTTGCTTCATGGTTATCTAAAGTTGGACAAGGTACAGTAATTATTTTTTTTTTCCTCTAACACAATATTTCCTAAAGTCCCTGTGATTCAAACACGCAGCCTCTTTGAACCTTATATACTATTCAAAACCTTGCTTGCCAACTTAAAAAAAAAAAAAATGTAGCTTTAAATGTGCTTGTTGACATGAAAAGGTTCCTGTATCCTTTGATGACAAAGAATCCTTAAGAAAAATAGGTTTCGATTTCAGCCAGAATAGATATCTAGCACAAAACTTGCACATTGTTTTAAGCTCATTTAGCCCTATTTGAGATCTTACAGGGATTCCATGCATTGCACTGAACTTAAGCATAGCATGGAGTTTGACTTTGAAACCCCTTTCATATTCAGACATAAAAAAAAAATCATTCCAGACTAGAGAAGTAAAATATCTAAAACTAGCCTAGGAAAGGGAGCACATAACATTCAGTAGTAAAGATTATTGCAGTACTTTAATTTAATGACTCCCATGAAAATCATCAGGAAATATTGCACAAGCTTTAAGAATGAACAGATTTCTATACATCTATGACACAAAAAATAGCTAGGTCATTTACGCTAGCTTAGAGCAAATGAGACAGGTTAATGAGCTGTTGTCCATCTTGAACTGCCACTTTTCTTTTTCCAAGTGTTCTCTTTGGTTTTCCATAGCCATCCTTTGACCTTCCTGTTTAAGCTACACTTTCATCCTATTCCTGCAACTATACAAAGGTAGTTCCCAGGAAGTGCTATTCAGTATCTCCTGCAAGAACACCCCAGAGAAGACCTAGTTACTGAGAAACATAACATAGTAATACACAGGAAAGAAAGGCTGTCTTACTTCTATCTACAGCCCTATAAAATGGACAACGAAATCTGGAAATGTCATAACACTACTGAGCTATACATGCTTCTTTAGCTGTTTTGCTTTAACTTTCAGAGAAAGGAACTTAGAACATTCAGTTAGAGATTATATTGAAATATACCCTGGCAAGAAGGAAGAATGTTTATTTGTTCAACTTCCTCAACATATCTTTTAGTTGACTTTTTCTCTGATTAGAGTAGTAGAAACAGGAGCAGCATAAATGCAGGAGTTGGAAGGCA
Organism: Merops nubicus; assembly: GCF_000691845.1. Taxonomy (NCBI): domain Eukaryota; kingdom Metazoa; phylum Chordata; class Aves; order Coraciiformes; family Meropidae; genus Merops; species Merops nubicus. The sequence continues at coordinate 2,443 of NW_008593044.1, read as the reverse complement.
TGCAGCTCTGTGAAGTGGAAATGCACCCCTTGGTGCTGCACTTTATTGCTGCTACTCCTTTGTGCCCTTTTAACACAACCAGAACTTCATTTTGAGAAAGGCTGTAATTGTAGCCATCTGCTGGCCCAGGCTTGTCACCTACTCTTATATACTGTGAGGAAAAAAAAGCTGCTTTCCACATCAGATTTGATTTATATCTGAAATCAATCTGCACTGCTCTGAAATTCATCAGAGTGGTCAGTTTCAGAAATTTAATACAATGCAAAATGTGAGGGAGAGAAGTTCATAGTGAACATCTGAAGTATTTTTCCACTGAAAGGGAGTACGTTACCTTGAATTGCACAGTCCCTTAGATCCAATACAGAGTGGCATTAAGTCTGAAATCAGATGTATTACAAGCCCAATTCCCATCAATTCTTTCACCTTTTCAGCACCTCAGCCAAGAAACATTCTTCAGCATGATGTGAAGAAAACACCTAGTGCACTAGAAGCTGCATCAGCTTTTTTAACCAATACTTCTTAAAAACTGGTGCAAAGACACAGGGTGTATTTTCCCCAGCAACTCAGCAGTTTAGCCCTAGCAAGTAAACAATAAGCCTTAAAATAATATAATGCAATCGTTAAACATAAAAATGAAGAAAAGTTCTTACCTCTGAATGTGCCTTTTCTTCTGCCTGGAAGAAAACAGAGAAATAAAGGCTTAGAAACAATGTGCAACATAACTGCGGTAACAGAAAATAAAAGCCAGCTCTGCTGAAGTGAAATGAATAGCTTCATGGATCCATTACATTTAAGGAAGGTATGCAGTAAAAACAATAAATGGAATTCTTTTCAACTTACTTGGCAAGGCTCCAGCTGAAACCCCAAAGAGTTTGCCAGCATACTGATAACATGAAATAGTGGACAAATGGAGAGCAAGAACAGAACTGCAGAAACTGCAGCTACATTTTTAAGAATCAAAAGAAAATTTGCTACGCTGTCACTGCGTGGACCTTAGTCTGTTACCAGCAAACTTTTACACCTAATGATTATTATGGCTCCTGGAACTATGTTTGTTTTTCTGTATCCTAAATAATATTCCTAACAGACTAATCCCTGTGAAGAGAAGTTGACAGCATAGCAGTAAAAGATATATGGGGGGAAGATGAGGGGAGAGGGGTACTTGCACTTCAATTTCTTCCATACAGAGTGCTGACCAAAATACTAAAGGCTATCAAGGCATGTTAAAGTTTCAGCTTAAATTTCCTCATATTTAGTAATTTTAGAGATTTTCCATGTTATTATGTATTGTGTCATGTAATGATGCTATTTACTCAGCAGTCTTTTTCAACAAGCTAAGAAACTAAATCAATGCAAGGCGAACCTTTGAAAGTCATTAAATTTGTAATCATGAGAGTAGGCTAACTTAGGAGGCACTTGGCAGATGCAGAAATCTTGCTTCAGTGGGATTCTAATGGAAAAGAATGGTGTGCCATGAGAGAGGAACCCTTCTGTAACATGAGATAAGAATCAGTTAATGTACTGGAAATCAATCCACCTCATGATCTGAGGCGGCCAAAGTTCAGAGAAGCAGCCAAGCATTGTTTGGAAGAGAAGCAAGCAGTAAAAGCAAAACGTAGGTAGAAGAATTAGCTATGAATAACACTAGAAAGGTTAAGAAAACCCAAGGTAAAAAAACCCAAGGTTCCTCAGATTCCCTGACATCAGGCATGATCTGACATTACAAATTAATACAGCTGGTTTTTAAAGCCTGTATTAAGGACAATTTTTGTGCTGTTAGAGTATTAATAACTTATTATAGAAATATTTTCTTACTTTACCTGATGTAGGTGAAGATTTAGAAAATGCCTCTTTCCATACATGCTTACCTGTCAACAGTCATAAAAAGACTGTGATGCTATGATATTTCCCTATGCAACACTTAAAACTGCTCTTGGCTGAAAGTACACCTGAAAATACAGGTGATTAAATTACATCACTACATGGCAATGATTTAGTATAATGATTGTTTATTAGCCAGTACTAATGTTACACACATACTTGTACTAACTTTCTGGGGTCTATGTTTGCATAAAGGAGATTTGCCTCAAAAAAACCAGAAATCCTATTCTCATTATTGTTACTTCAAATGTTGTGCATGAAAAGTCACAAAGGGATCAAGAAAGACCATGCTCCCTTATGAACTCTACTGTACCAAGAATAGAAAAAAAATAATTAAGGTGGGTGACCTTCTCCTGAAACTGCCATGTGCTGACACAATCTCTTGTCCTTAGACCACTGGCCCCCACTGCTGAAGGCAATCCTGTATGTACCCTCTTGCTAAACCATGACTCTCTTACTAAACCAGGAAGCTTTGTGTCTCTCCCAGAGTTCAGAGAAGCAGCTCCCACAAGTCAACTTTCGTGGGCGGTGGACAAAGTAAAAAAAAAAAAAAAAAGAGAAA
>NW_008593043.1:404-6525 GCF_000691845.1 Merops nubicus | reverse complement strand
GGATGGGGGGATGGGAGGGGGAAGGCAGGAGATGAACCCAAGCTGCCACGTACCACAGAGAGACCCAGGCATTGAGAAGGGATCCAGGCATGAGCGTCTGAGGAGCTGTAATTGGGTCATTACTCGGCCTTTGTTGGATTTGAATAATGTAGATTTAAATGGTTATGTAAAATCCCCCATCTTAAGTTGCTGTATTTGGTTTCTTCAAGCCCTATCTCCAGCCTCCCTCCTGACAGCTGACAACAACTTCTGTGCACCCTTAACTTCCATCCCTCCCAAAGAATTTCTTCCCCCTCCATTTCTCCCGGGTTAAAAGATGCAAATCCAGCACATGGGGAAGATATGTACACCCACAGTGCCTACAGACGAGGCTGTAGCTGAGACCCCCAGCCTTCAACAGCAACTCCTAAGCAAGAAAGGGTATTTGCCAGGCACAAGGAGCAACATCAATCAGCATTTCACTGCTTGTGCACTTCTACAGCACATCAGCGTGTGCCAATGAGAGAGCTGGTTCCACTTCCTCAGCCCTTCCACCTTCCAAACTCCAGGCTGAACCAAGCTCAGGCCTCAAAACCTGAGATCTGTTCTGCAGCGTGGAAAGCATCCAGTTGTTCACGTGGGGAGAAGAGGGAATTTGACTCCAACATCACCAGCAGGAGGATTTCTACACCTTCATTTAAGACAGACCCTCCTGAGCACGGCCCTGAGCGGCCACCACGGCATCAGGTCAGACTTTACAACTGCCTCACTCTGTAGAGAAGAGAGAGTTTTATCACAGAGCACAGGCCAGGGGGCAGGGCACAGCCCTGGCATCCTCCAGCCTGGCAGCAGTGAGGGCAGGAGTTTGCTCCAGCCCTGCCTGCTCCTAACAGTTTGGCTCTCACCCCCCGTCCGACGGCTGGAGCAGCAAGAGCTGGCACGTGACGAGAGCAGGGCAAGGGGCTGGCAGGTCCTGTCTGACTGCTCAAGCCTCTGCCCACCCCACGATGTCTCCACGAGCTAGAAACCCACCCTGACAAGCACCAGCCCTGCAGCATATGGTTAATATTCTGCTAATGATGGTGGCTGTTAACAGCCTTTCACTCCTGGCAGAGGCCGTGGCTGGCACGCCTCTATCTGGCCTGGCAGTTGTGCCCCATGGCACAGCCTGGCCCCCAGACCCCACGGCCCCTCCACCATGGCCCTCCCCGTGCCCTGCAGGCCCCCTGGCACACACCCACACCAGCAGCATGGCCGAGACACTGCCTGGGAGAGAATCATAGAATCCTTAAGGTTGGGAGAGATCTCTAAGAGCATCCAGTCCAACCATCAACCCAACACTGCCATGTCCCCAAGTGCCACATCTACGTGTCTTCTGAACCCCTCCAGGGCTGGGGACTCCAGCACCTCCCTGGGCAGCCTGGGCCAACCCCTCACCACTCTGCCAGGAGAGAAACTCTTCCTAAGATCCAACCAAAACCTCCCCTTGCACAACTTCAGCCCATTGCCTCTCGTCCTGTTGCTGGTTATTCAGGAGAAGAGACCAACCCCCACCTCCCTCCAACCTCCTGTCAGGGAGTTGTTCTGAGCAAGGTCTCCCCTCAGCCTCTTCTTCTCTCACAAGTCATATTCTCCAGACCCCTCTCCAGCTTCATTGCCCTTCTCTGGGCCCACTCCAGCCCCTCAATGTCTTTCTTCTCCTGTTGTGCCCCAAACTGAACCCAGTGTGGCCTCCCCAGTGCTGAGTCCAGCAGCATGATCCCTTCCCTACTCCTGCTGGACACACTGGTTTTGATCCAGGCCAGGATGCTGGTGGCCTTCTTGGCCACCTGGGCACACTGCTGGCTCCTGAGTGGCCAGTTGCCCCCCAGCACCCCCAGGTCCCTGGATAACTATGGTGAGTGCTCACAGCCCAGCATCTCCTGGTGGCAGCTCCTCCATGGGTGCTCCCCATGCCCAGGAGGCCAAGCCACAAAGCCTGGTGACCACAGGCCAAGGGAAAAAGCACAAAACCCCAGCCCAAGAAGCAAGTTAAGCCAGCAGCTGGGATCTCTAGGCAGGATGAGTTCTCAAATGCTCTCCTCCAGATTTGCAAGCCCGGCCTGGATTACTGCCAGGGAGTGCCGGTGAAAGCAGCTTACAAATTACCTGTACTTTGGGGCAATTATAAAAGGCAATTTGTTCAGAGGTGGAGGGAAGTGCTGCCGTGCACACCCCAAAGCAGCCAGCAGATGACACAGCCAGTGCTCTGCTCTGGTGCTGCTACACATCTCTTTGATTCTCACCCTTCTTGGCAAATTCTGTTGGCACAAAGGTTTAGGTGAGCCCTTTGGGTCTCAGTAACTCCCCAATGTATTAAACAAGGTACTAGTCTCTCTTTTTGGGCCTGTAAGGCAAATTTAGAGCATCTCCCACAACCCTGCCATTTACTGACCCCAGCAACTCACATCCAACCTGACAACCCCAACAGGCTCCGACCTTAAAACTCACTCACTGCCCAGCAAAACACAGCACAGAGCTGGACCACAAATTATGGGGGTGGAACCTATTTTCCCTAGAAAAAAAAGAAATCAAAACACCCATCTGAAGCAAATGCTTCAGAAAAATGCTCCAAGTCTCTCTTCTCCTCTGCTCTCCTGGAGATGCACTGGACTGATGCTCCTGATATTTTCCCTAGAAAAAAAAGAAATCAAAACACCCATCTGAAGCAAATGCTTCAGAAAAATGCTCCTAGTCTCTCTCTCTCTAGTCTTCTCCTCCTCTGCTCTCCTGGAGATGCAGTGGACTGGTGCTCCTGACTGACAGCTGCAGTGCTCCTGCTTTTTCCAACCAAAAAAATATAGAGGTACTCAAAAGACTGAGCTTTGTGGTCAAACTGGCTGCATCCCAACGACACAGGGAGAGAGCAACCCAGGGAGCAGCCTCTTCCACAGCCCCACTCTGTGCACCACAAGCTTGCAACACCAGGATGAAGAGCATCTCCCAGCTAGGAAGTGTTTCATTTTAGCTACTCGTGCTTCGGGAGCGAAGTTAATACTCCCTCTCTGCAAAGCCAAGAGCAGGGTGTGCAGAGAGAAGGGTTTGTGAAACAGATCTGGCGTCAATCCAGGCTGCCTCAGAGCCCCAGAGGTCAACTTCTCCTGGAGGGAACGTCTTCCAATCATTCCCTGGCAAATGACATTTGCAGGCCCTGCTCCTGCGTTTGGCCGCCCCCGGGGCCGAGCACACGAGCCTTACCTGAAGGGTTCACAAGTTCCCACCAGCATTAGAGGGTTGGAACTGATCTGAAATTCAACCATGAGGTGCAGATTAATCCCCAAGGACAGACACATTCATGTACAGAGGGAACAGGTCAGGACCTCTCCAGGGAATACAGCTCCGAGCACGCAAACGAGGATGGTTTGTTAAATTTGAAATTAAGGTTTGGGGTTTTTTTTAAAGCTCTAAATGGTGAGTGGGATTTGATTTATTTTTTTTTTTCTCTAAGGGGGAGAAAAAGCAAAGCAGGAGCTGCTGCAGCCCTGGCCAGGGAGCAGATGACAGGGTGCTGACCCAGAGCACAGGTCAAAACCAGGCACTCTCTGGTGCAGGAGATGGAAAGCTCCAGGGCTGCTGGCAACCCCCAGAACTTCTGGGGTGAGAGGGGCAGATAACCACACACTGCTCCCTGGTGAGCCCAAAACAGTCCTGTTTCTAAACACTGCAGTCTCCCCACCACCTGTAAAACACACTACTGTAAAAACACATCACTGGGAATTTAACAGAACCCACCTCCCAGCACGAGGGTGAAACTGGGAGAACTGGGACTCTCCTCCTGCAGGAGGATCACTCCTCAGGGGATTAAGAGGCCCCAGCACCGAGCCCCCTGCCCGTGCAGGGCTCTGCCAAGGCAGGTACAAGCCCCAGCTGTATAAAAAACATTTCTTTCCCATTGCTGAACCTCAGAACTCGGGTGCAGAAAAGCAGCTGAGCCTCAGCACCTCCCAGAGGCCTAACAGGACAGAGGATGCCCCCAGTTCTCCCACCACTTTCCCCCTACTCACTCCCTTCCTCTCCAAGGGGTGTGAACATCAGCCCAGCGAGGCCATGGGCTGGGTGACCTGGGACAGCCCAGAGCCACAGCGGTGACACCCATGGTCACCCCTCCTCCTGGAGCTGGTTTTTTCTATCTTGGCAGCACGTTTGCTTATCTAAGAAGCAAGACGCACGCTCCCAAGGACCACAAGGATGCAGCACACAACAGAGGAACCCAACAGAAAGTTCTTTTCCTTTGAACACGAGCTCTCCCCTCAGAAAGTCACCTGCCAAGAACAGCCAGCACATCTCTGAGCCAGGAGGGCAGCACAGGGGGACCTGCTGGGGGCTAACCCTCACTCTGCCATGGCCAGAAGGGACTTTCCTCCCTCCGAGCCATGCACACCCTTCTGGGGAACTCTTAGGTCCTGTTTCTTTGAAAATAAACAGCTCCTAAAGGCAGCTAAGTTTCCAGGATATAGAAGAGCAGAGCGTGGGGAAGACAAGCGTCCAACGCCTGCAAAAATAATGCACTGGAGAGCTTGGACACGTTCCAAACTGTGACAAAATAACCTGTGGGAGCAAAAGTTTAAGAGTCTGGATCTGGGGAGAAGGAGGAAAAAAAAAAAAGCCTGATTAATCAGCTACTGAAGTCACATCTTCAGAAAATCACCCACCCCCCTTTCACAGGGAGCATTTAAGCAGAGAACTCACAACTCGGTGACGCTTCCCCACCACCCCCTCTGCTCCCCGCCAGCAGCAAGGCAGGTCTGAGGGGAAGGAGGAGGGAGAAGGAGGGGCAGAGGCTCCGCTTGAACTCGAAAATAAACAAGTTGCAGCACATGTGCAGGCGCACAAACCCGGCACATCTGAAACCCATCCAGTCCAATTTACAGGCTCACATTTCCTCCCTTCTGCAGCTCCCAAACGCTGCCCACAGCCCAAACCCCGGAGCCTTTCAAGCCCCCCGGCCGCTCTCTTACCATACTGAAGTCCAGCAGGTCACTGAGCTCTTTGTCTGTCCCAACTGCAGCCATTCTCTGCTGCTGCTGATTCATACTCCCACAGACTCAACAGTGGCAGCCCTAGAGAAAGCGAGGGGGGGGGGAAAAGAGGCATTTTAATGACTAGAGCAAACTACCCACCCCATTGATGAATATTTTAAAAAGACAAGAGCAAGAGAAAGGGGCAAGGAGAGAAAAAAAAAAAAACCCAGCAGCCAAACTCCTGTGCCGGGAGCACAGTCGGGCTCCTCACACAGCACCCAGAGGCAGCAACAAGCGCTCTATTGACCAGACACACTTGTATGTTGGTTTTTTTGCTGCCAATTCCACTCGTTCGGGCCAATTTTGTTCCTGGCGTGTGGCGAATGAAGGGAGAGGGGGGAGGAAGAAAAAAAAAAAGGGAAAAAAAATAAAAGAGTCAACTCATTTATCAAAGGGTTCAGGCGAGTTATCACTCAGGCGCTTGTCTGGCTCTGCTCGCCCCCTCGGCAGCTCCCCGCAGGAGGCTCCCTTGTCCTTGCCTAGTTTTGTTTAAAAAAAGAGAAAGAAAGAGGAAAAAAAAAAAGTCTGATCTGATCTTAACGCCTCTTTCCTTCGGATTGCCCAGCACCTGCAGCTGCTTTGGTTTTTTTTTTTTCCTCTCCCGGGGGTTGAATTTGGGGATGCCCAAACTGAAGCTCTCCACTCCCCTAAAAAGGGACTGGAAATAAATAAATCAACCATCGTTTTGTTTTCGGAGGGTTTGGGGAAAATAAAGCCCTCCGAGGAACTTTGGGAGATAGGTAAATATTATTCTGTCTAATTTTACAGCTTTTTTTTTGTTTTTTTAAAGGTTGATCTTTTTGGCCAGCTCACTAGGATGAAAAAATATCTTTGGGAGGGAGGAAGAGAGGCCTGGGATGAGATAAAAGATTCCCTTTTTTTTTTTTAGGAACTCATTCATGGTTACAAAGGGCAGCTGGCCAATAAATTTAACTCATTAATCATAACGTTGGAAAAAGAGAATAAAAAAAAACAAGACAAATTCATGCAATGCAAAGCGTTGGGAGCCTGTGCTGCCTCAGCCACCACATTTCAATGAAGTTTTACCAAAAAAACGCTGAAATCAGCCCAGTCTGTAAAAA
>NW_008593043.1:0-293 GCF_000691845.1 Merops nubicus | reverse complement strand
TTTAAGTGTCATCGATGCATCGGGTCGGTATTTTTAAAGCAACTTCACCCACCCTCCTGCCCCGTGGCACTGATGGGGCTGGGGAGGGACACACGACACAGGAGCTGGTCCCCGTTAAACCCGGGAAAAAAGCCCGGGGGGTGTGTGGGGCACTTCAGCAGCCCCCCCAAAAACCCCGCACCCTCCGGGGACTACCGGCAGATAACTTCAACACTACGGGCTCGCCACGGCGAATTCTCTCCGGAGGTTTATTCTTATTCCTCCCCCCACCAAGACTTTTAACAGCAGCGCCC
>NW_008593042.1:0-5917 GCF_000691845.1 Merops nubicus | reverse complement strand
TCTGATACTCTCTCAAATGAGTGAACCAGCTCTAGTTAAAGAGATGGGAGAAAAACAACACAACTCCTTTTTCCACCCAGTACCTGAATAACTCAGTACTTTTCAGCAATTTTTAAACAGTTTCATCTTTGCTTTTATGAGACTAAGAGATGATTTTATTGAGGCTACTTGTATATACGTTATCCTCTTTTCAGCTACAAGCATTAAAGCTCTTCTACCTGCCTAAGGACCTCTGAAGTCCAGCTGCCTGAAATGAGCTCTACATAGCTTAAAGGGTCAGCTGAGATGGTAGTCCTTTCTCCTTTCTTTTATTGTGCCCTTTCTAATGTTTTCTGTTTCTGTAGCACTCCAGTTCTTACACAAACCAGGAGATGTGTATGTATCTTCTGTGTGGTTTCTGGTACTCCAATGTTACTTTACTCTGTCCTGTCACTTGAGCTACTGGAGCTTGCTGCCAAGGGGAAAAGATGAAATGTATGGCAAACATTGTGTTCCCAGAAGCCTTCTGGATTTTCCAGACAGCCTGCCAAGCACAGCAGCTTGTGTAAACTGACTTTGTACTGGATTCTAACTGCAATAAAATCTTCAAGTTTGAAAGCTCCCTGGAAAGTGGGACTGTAACACTTCTCTGGAATGCTCCTTTCTATGACATCTTAAAACAAAAGCCAAGACTTTCATATAAGCACAAAAGCTATCTTTATTTTCACTAAGTCACAAGCCCATCTGTTGCAGTGCACCTCCTGGAGACAGAAGTTTCTGTTGCCTCTTTGTCCCCAAACATGGGCACACATCCAGAATTTTCCATCTTTCCCAGGTTGTGGTTGGCTTAGCCACCACAAGACCAATCCCCTAACACCCATTGGACCCCTGACCTGTAGGTAACCCATCCGTGTATCCTTACAGGACAATGCCTTTGTAAACCCACCTTCCTCCCTGTTAAAACCCCCTGGCCCCAAGGCCATATGCTCTTGTCGCTTCTCCCCCTGGGGTGGGTGCTGTTTCAGTGCCTGCCTCAGGTGTTTTTTGTTTGTTATTTTCATGTTATTAAAACCTTTTATTTTGGAAGAAAGCGATCGTTACCCATCCCTCCTTTAACCGCCACTGTCCTCCTCTTCGCTGAAGACCACCCTGGAGGTACTACTGGGGTCCTGCTGGGGGTGTTTTCTTCCCGGGCAAAACCAGCGGGTTTAAAAACCCTCTCAAAATATATTTTTGAAAAGTAATACCCATCATTTTCATTGCCTCAGAAAATGCTGAAAGTGTGGGTCCTAATGGTGCAAAAAAAAGGAGACCACAAATGTACTCAAGAAATATCTACTTAATAGAAAAATTCCAGGAATAGGGATAACTTAGCTACTTTAATCTTTCACAATTTTTAATTGTTTAGGCTGTAAACACAAGATTTCACCTTCTGTTGCATTTTACATCAGTCACTCACTCCATTGTTGTGCAATGATTAGGTGACCCAGCTGGAATTTAAGCGAGCTGGTATTATTTTTTCCCTAATACATCTATGGTCTCTGAGGAAGCCATTTAGTTTCACATCAAAAGGATGTAAGCATCTGAATTTGACATATTTTCTTCTGTTAGTACTCCTTTCCAACATAAGGATATTTAAGAACCCCCTCAGCTGCCACATAAATCCTGGATTATCTAAAATGTTATGTTTTTTTACCAGCAAACATCGGAGGTATCTGAACAGCTTTTTATGTCCTATATGATTATTGCTCTTCTCTCACTTTTTAAAGTGGACAAGTGCCCAAAATTAGTCGTGCTGAGAGCCAATATACTGGATTGGCCCTCAACAGACACAAACTGCAGATGGCAGCTGAGAGATGTGCTCTCCTCCACAACAGCCTCCCTTCAACCTTCCTCGGGAAGAGAGGGATTTTTTCTAGAGAATGGTCTGATCTGATTTGTGAATAATCCACATGTTCCAGGCCATCAACCATCAGATGACCTGAGCTTGGTCCTTATCCCTTTTGAAAATATTCCAGAAGTAAGAATATTTGAACATTTGCTGGCATTTGAAAGCAAGCCAATGATCCTGTAGCCTGTTAAGAGATCTTCAAATATAGTTCCAAGAGAGCTGTGTGAAATGACCCTATGAAAGCATTGAGACATTACTCACTAGCATGTTAATGTTATAATGGTCAAAAAGGCAAGCATCATGAATTTGAATTTATTTGGATTTAATTTGGGATGAAAAAAAAAATAACTGAAACTATTTGTATGGATGGGGAATTTGCCAGGAACTCAGAGACCTTGGTTTCAGTCCAGTTTCCAGTACATACCTAATTGAATGAAATATTGTTACATCAGGAACTGAGATGTTTCAGAAATGCTAGACCATTTTTACTTTTTTGCACACAGGTGTCCCATCTTGTATTCCAAAACCCTGAAGAGGATTTAGGATGTCCATGGGAATCAGAAGTTTATCTGCATTGCAACACATGCTATAACTTTGATAATAAAAGTATCTACTCAAAGGGTAGCTAGTATGCACAGAACAGTTGATGCAGGAAGGGATCTACTGTGATCATCCAGTCTGACCCCACTGCTCAAGCAGGATCTCCTGCAGTATGCTGCCTAGGGCCACGTCCAGTTGGATTTTTAATATCTCCACAGATGAGATTCCACATACTCTCTGGGCAGCTTGTTCCAGCGTTTGACCACCCCCACACTATAAACACATTTTCCTGTCTTCAGATTGAATTTCCCATTTTTCATTTGTGCCTGTTGCTTTTTGCCTTAGAGCAATCTGTCATTCACCTAGTCAACAGCCCTGCTCTAAACCTTGACAGAGTGATTTAACTACAGTGCTCATTACTGGAGTTGGAATAGCTGCTTGTTGTGGCAGTTGGAACAGCTGCACTGCCCATTGCCACAGTTGAAGCAGGGGCGGTGCTCGCTGTGGAAGCTGGAGCAGCAGCAGTGCTCACTGGGGGGGCTCGTGGGGTCTGAGCAGCTGCAGTGCTTAGACCATATTTTTTTTACCAGCACCAATATCTAATCTGACACCACACAATAAAGACAATGAAAAATAAATTACATGGTAATGATAATAACATAATATTTTGATTGCAATACCCATATCCACTATCCTCACAATTTAATTGAAACACAAAATCTAGTGGAGTCAGATTAGCATAGTGGGGAGAAGCATAACTTCCTGAGATAAACCAAAAGTATTCTTAGTAATAAAGTCCACTATACGACACATGTAGTACAGAGACACATTTGCTGTCCAGTTCAGCACAGAATAAGTCAGTGACAAACACCACAGCAGAGTGGCAGCTTTTGCCCAGTGCCTGGAACCAATAGGTTCCAGATAAACAGTGAGAACAGGTAAACAGTAACACAATGCATGTGGCATGTAAGGGAACAATACAGCATCTAACTCTGAAGCAAACTCTAAAAAGGCAAGAAACAAAATTGCTCACATAAACTACATGATTTAAGCAGTCTATTTTATTTTCCAAACCTTTCAGACTCCGAAAAAAATCTGATACTCTCTCAAATGAGTGAACCGGAATTTGAACTATACAGGCAATCTATCAGAGTTTCAGTTGAGCCCCACATTGAGTACCAATAAATTTGTCAAGGTTTAGAGCCAGGCCGACCACCAGATGAATGACAGATGCTCTCTGTTAACCCCTTTCCCTTCACAAAGGGGAATAGAAAGGGAATAAGGGAGAAAGACTTATGGATTAGAAAACTAAACTGGCTTTACCAGTAGTAATAACAATATATATACAAAACCAATATTGAATCCAAAACCACTGATGGCAAGCACATCACGGTCACCACTGTTGCTGTGGGGGAGGTACTGGGGAGGTCCCAGACTGGACTCATAAGCAGATGGAGACCAGATTCTGGAGCTGAATTCTGGAACTGCAATCATAATATGTGGATCAGGATTGAAGGCAGAATGGACAGAGTCCTCATCAGATGCCAGCAGTTGAAGAAGAGAGCTTGACCGTCATGTTCCCTCACCTTTTTACTGAATATGATGTATATGGCATGGAATACCTCATTGGTCACTTTAGGGTCACCTGACCTGTCCACTCCTCCCCACATGTGCAGCCTTTACTTTCTGCTGTACACAGAATTTAGCAGTGACCTTGGTCTGCATACCAATCTTTGGTAGTAACTCTAAACATGGAGCATTATCACTGCTAGAAGCAGACACTGTCTGCAAAAATATGCTGCTAACTTCAGAAAGTGCAGTTACTTGGAAAAGGTTTATCTGAACAGTAAAATCACTGAACAGAATCAGTTCATGCTCGGTCTACTGAGTTACCAAGAAAAAATCTGTTTCTGGTTGTGTTTGATTTTCTGAGGAGTTTGAGCACTCCTTTGAATCCCAGAAAAAACTCCTTAAATATTTGATAAGCAGGATAAAGAAAAGTACTAGCCTCATTGTTTTTTGTTAGCCTATGAAAGTCTCCAAGCACTTTGCTGGCACTTTGAATCTTGTTCTTGGTCAGATCTTCTTTGAGACAAGCCTACCACAAAAATGGCATGTGGAGTCTAATAAACCTCTGTGTGTGTATGTGTATCCTTATTTATATACTCAAGATCACCCTGACAGCAAAAGGCTCACAATTTCATTGGGAAGAAAAAAAAAAAGAGTATTCTATGAAATAAAAAAAAATTTAAAAAAAAAAAAAAGTTGTTTACTATAAATATTTTACCTGTTTCTACAGGGTTGAGAAATCAGAAATAGTAGGAAGCGTTGGAAGAAGGGTACTATGTTTTATTTTAAGAATCAATATACACTAGAGTGCTACACAACAGATGGCAGATAGCTAGAAATATAGCAAAGAAAATGTACTCCAGAGTTTGCTAAATTTGTGGCAAAATCAATCCCGGTAAGCACAGAATTTGATCACACAGTTAAAGTGGGAATTGTTGTCACCTATATGTACAGTGCCATGGTCTGCTGGACTGCCCATCGCTTGATCCAGAACAACTAGCATGCTTTCATTGACTTCATCTAGCTCTGGGAATAAACAATTTTCTTGAGCAGTCCGGAAATGAAATAATCACAAAATATCACCTACAACTGGTGAAACACAGAACATGAAAAACTGATTAAAAAGAGATTGCAATAGCTTTGTCCATACTGGGCACATTTGCTACTGTAAAGCTGGAAAATAAATTCTTCAACTGCAATAAACTGACTTCCACTCTCAGTTATACAATATAATTTTGAAATAATTGGGCTGGAGCCGTTTTTTTTGTTATCTTTGTACCTAACACCAGACTTTCACCAATTTCTTCCAAAAAAAAAGTTTGGACTGCCATCATGCTGTCTGTTAGAGGTGTAGTATGGTCTCTACTATAGCTCACTAAGTAAGTAAAACACCCCAGTTTAACTTTTTTACTCTCCAAATATCTTACGTAGTCTGAGACGCTGTAAATGAGTACTTAAGTTAAGCCAGGGCTATATTTATTCCTCTCCAAAACTGTAATTGTATTCCATTACAATTATAACCTCAATGTCAGCATGGGTGTAACTTGTCTTCATTGTTTCTAAGGGTGTAGTCTCTAGGAACTGACACTGAAACGATTCAGTGACTAAGGGCAGAGTGAATAGAAGGGCAGGTAGCAGGGATAAAAGGGATAACAGAGTGGTATTATATTTTAATTTTTAGCCAGCAGGAAAAACTGCAAATGAAGCAGCTGTGGTGTGAAGTAAACACAAGCTGGGGAGCAGCAGAGAAGGAAAAAAAATGGAAATGGATCAAAATATTTGTTTTCATAAAAGAGAAGCTTTTGGTTTTTTATTCTGGTGTCATCTTTTATATAGAAGATCTATATATTTTATTTCCAAACCTTTTTTCGGATCCAAGAGCTCCAAATACTCCAGCAACATCAAAACAAAAAATTGTAACATTACTAGAGTGCATAA
>NW_008593041.1:6807-16947 GCF_000691845.1 Merops nubicus | reverse complement strand
GTCCGTGCCCTGCCCGGCGAGCGGGGGGCCCGGCTGCCTTCTGCGAGCGGGGAAGCCAGCGGTAAAGGTGGCGGGATTCGTACCGTGAGGGGGAGTTGCGCTGACTTCCCCTGTCAGATATTTCCTATTTCCATATCTCTAGAAACTTCTTCAGTCTTTCTTAACTTTAACGATCGCTAGAAGCAGATTTTACTCGCAGTAAAAATCCAGCGTTGCCTCCGTTCAGCAGAATAAAAGCACCACGGCAAAACCGAAGTTCTGGCTGTAAATCCTTGGGTTTGCCACAGAGGCACTCCGGGTTAGGAGGGGTATCGAGGGCCGGGCTGAAGCTGCGGGGCTGGCTCTCACCGCGGCGTTCCCCGCTCACGGGCTGGGGTGAGTTGAGGTTTCTGGGTGCCGGGTTGCAGTTCTCATCCCACGTGGCTGCCGAGGAAGCTGCCTGCGGGTCGCCCACATCTCAGCTCCCAGAGCATGGTACAGGGCAGTGGGTGTCTGCCATCACCTTTGGGTGGTGGATGGAGAAGCAGCAGATGATTTTAAAAAAAAAAAAAGGAAGAAGAAAATAACTGCCAAAGGAACTGAGGTTATGAAAACCTCAGAAAAAGGTGAGATTGTGAATTTGTGAGGCAAAATACTGGGGCGGTCATGAAGCCCAGCCTTTGTGGATTTTAGTTTTTCCAAATCATTTTCAGAGTGTAGAATACACCTCTTGAAATCATGGGTTTAACTCCAGAGTAATCTACAGCAGTTTTGGACTGGTGTTGTTGGACTGATTCTGGGAGGTTTTTTTCTTGAGCTTTGTATCAGAACAGTGACCTGGTACCCTGGTACTGCTGAATGTGCTTGCACTACTTCTAATGTGAGTATTTCAGTTTAGAAATAGAAGTATTTGCAGTTGCAATACGAATAGAAAAATTTGGTTTCTCCATGTGAAGAGGAAGGATAAACCTTATGGAAAACGGGGTTGTCATACTGAGCGTATGAGAGAAGCAAAATGAGTCTCCTGAAAAAGAAATATGCAAAAGAATGGTATTGTAGAAATACCGAAAATGAGATATTTATTACTTTCATGTTGAATAACTGGTATAACTGTTGAGAATGGGGCATTGGGCAAAGCTTGGCAAATCTCCATTCAATGCCGTTAGGATTTCACAGGGACTTCAGATTGCCTGCTCTAAAATCACTTGTTTGGGTCTGCTTTAAAAAAAATAAATACATAAAGGTGATGCAGTTTCAGTTGATGAGCAGTTCCATGTTATTTCTGTATCTCTGTTGCCTTCCTTGGGGGACAAGTGAGCACCTCAGTTCTGAGATGCCCAGGAGCTGTGGCAGGGAGGTGGTGCAGGTCAGGGCAGGTGTGCTCAGGGCAGGTGTGCTCCTGGGGTCTGCCATCCCTGGTCACACGGGGCGTTCTCTCCCAAGGAGGCTGCATAGGTACTTCTGTTCAGGTTTGGGGTTGGTTTGGGGTTTTTCTTTCGTTTTCCCCTCTTATGCATCCAGTGAGGTGCTTTCAGCTTGTTAAGAGTCTGACAGAAGATGTCCACATCGCTTCAGTTCTGGGTGGGGGGTGCTGGAGTTTTAGTCATACAGTCACAGTTGCAGGGATGGTGGGAGGCAAAGTAGGTGGACAGTGGTTGGTTACAAGAAGTTAAAATTTGAGAAGGGGATTCCCAAGGGTCTGCTTCCTTCAGTGAAAAACATGGTTGGTAGACATGCATTGACATTTGTATAGCTTTTCTTTAGAGGAGGGACACCACTCCGTGCTTCCCTGTAACTGTGCTGGGATAAAGGCTTCTCTTCAATGAACAGGACGTTTTGCAGGTTTGTGTAGATGGCAAAGGAATGGGGTCCTCTGTGGGTTCCCTTTTGCCTGGCTGAAGTCGTGCAGAGCTTTGGTCAGAGCTAGATGGTTTCAGAGAGAACTCAGATCAGGAGTCCTGCTACTGGCAGGGCTCCACATCCTTGCCCTGTGGGAGAGGTCGGGCCCGTTCTGTTTGTGCAGACACTTAGGTGAACAGCAGGTGGATGGGCTGCCCTTGCTCTGCAGTGGAGTTAGTTGGTACTGAACTAGCTAGTGAGGCTGCAGAACCACTTGAGAGGAATAACCACGTCGTTGCAGCTGTATGTGGAATTGGGGTGCTGGCAATCTGTGCCAGACTTGTGGAGAGACAAAATTAATAGGAGATAATAACTCCTAAGTGTTACTGTGTCAGCTGCCAGAACTAACCTGGGGAGATTCTGTTAACCTGTGTTAAACTGTCAGGGCTGACTTGGATAATGTCAGATTACACGTTAGAATGGACTGCATGGAGAGAACCAGCTCCTTCTCTTCTTGAAATGCTTTGCCCAGAACACTGAACTCAGGTGATAACAGAGTGGTGGTGAGGAGAGTACTACTAGGGTACAGACAAAACCCCAGCCTGGCTCAGGAAGCTGCAGGAGCCTTTAAAATCATGTTGCAGAGAGCTAAGTGGCATTGCTAACTATAGATGCAGAGATCAATCCATAAGCTGGTGCCAACTGTTGCCAGCTGAGGTCTCGTATCTCAGCAGAGCCATCTTGAGGCTCCTGCCTCTGCAGCACTGCTGATCTGTAGGCAGAGCACTCACTCCATTTCCAGATCACTGAGGTAAACCTGCAAAGCCTTTATCTGCTGGAGGAAACACGTGGCTAAGGAAATGGAATGAATCTCCAGTAGGTATTTGGTTTTCAACATTAACGTTGCTTTCTGTTTCTCTCAGGTGGTCAAAAGAGAAGGCAGTGGGACAGAGTCCCCAATGATAGGAGATAAAGTGACTGTCCACTACACAGGATGGCTTCTTGATGGCACAAAATTCGATTCCAGTCTGGACAGGAGAGACAAGTTTTCATTTGACCTGGGGAAAGGTAATATTTTTTGTTGGGTGTTGATCTTTTTTTTTTTTTAAATAATTAACATGGGATTTCCTTGCATGTGTGGCTCCTTTGCATGCTACAGTTGCTATTGAGATTTGTTTTCAGAGCTTCAGGTTTATTCTCATAGAACAGTGATTATAGTTTATCCTCACAGAATGTTCAGTCAGAATGGCTTTGAGATTGTTCTGGATGAGGTAACTGTGGGCACTTGGTGAGGCCTGCTGAAGAATTCAAGGGCTTCAGGCAAAGCACTTCAGGGGAGCGAACCTGCCCTGAAGCAGAGCAGCTAAGGGTAGTTACAGAGCCAGAATGTGCATTTTCTTGATTGGTGGTTGATTTTTTTTGGCAAAGACTCAAATTCTGTGACCAGAGACTGGGACAAGGGTGTGCAGGGGCAGCTGTCAGCTGCAGCATGACGAAACATACTCAGTTTTTCCCCCTAAGTTCCCAAATTAACCCAAACACAAATCTTGAAGCAGTATATGCCTTTGTTATCAAAAGCACTCATTTTTGAATGCAAAAATCCAAACAACCTTGTTCTAGCAAGTCTCATCCCTCAATCTGAGCCTTCCCTAGCAGTTCCTTACCTGCTGCTTTCTTTTTCTGGGAGGGGGAGAGAAAAATCATGCAGTGTACTGGACTTTGTGGTGAGATGAAGTGTACCTATTAATGTAAGACTAATAGAAAAAGCACTTGATTGAGTTGGAAGAAGCAGCAAGTAAGAAGCCTGAGTAAGAGATAGGATTTTGTTACATGAGTTTCCAGCTTCTGCTCACTTCAGGCTTTAGAATGAACACGACTGCTACTTCCCTCCCCCTTTCTGTTACAAGTGCATGTAACTTTTAGTTACCACTCATGTTGTTCTTTGCCAGTTGATAAAGTACAGAGAGCAAAGACTGTTGGTTTGGATTGTTTTCAAACACGAGCAGGCAATCTCTCACCCTGAGACCTTCCTCTTTGAAGAGTTTATTGTTATTTCCTTGCACTTAAGATTGTGCCAAGTACTTCAGCCCGGGTTTGTGTTCAGATGGTTTGTACTCTCTCTAGTGGAGGAATGAGGGGAGGAAAAGAATGGGCCCACCTAGAATGAAGAAATACAGTCAAATTTGGGTCCCCAGGTAACTAATTTCACTAGGGTTAAAACGGATGTGTGTATATGAGACTGAGCACAAGTTTTTCAGTATTTCTGCTGTGTTTCAGCTTTTGTGTACTAGAAGTGGTGATGCTCAGTTTCACAGCTGATTGTGCCTTCCTCACAGTGCCTAATGATTGTGATTGAAATTTGGTGTTGATAGGTGAGGTGATCAAAGCATGGGACATTGCTGTGGCAACTATGAAGGTTGGTGAAATCTGTAAGATCACATGTAAACCAGAATATGCCTATGGCTCAGCTGGGAGCCCCCCAAAGATACCTCCCAATGCTACGCTGATTTTTGAGGTAAGTGAGAGACAGTCCCTAAAATCATACACTTCAAAAATAAACAGAAGCAATATTTCACTGTAGAAAATGTGTGATGTAATATCCATTCAAAACAGGAATGTCAGAAAACTATGCTCAGTTAGGGCACTGTGGATGAAGCATAGAGTTCCAGTCTGGCTGCTGCTGATCTCTGCTGGCTCAGGTTCCCTTATTTGGGAGTTTTAAAAGCACTCGAATGGTTTCCAGTGTAAATAGTTTTAATTTTACAGTCCTGGAGTGATTCTGTGTAGGAGGGTGCAGGTTGGGAGGGCAGGCTGGCTCAGGGGGCACCCTGAAGTACCTGAAAAAATGAAATCTTTAACAGTCCTCTTTGCACTTCACAGGACTCTGAGTAATGATACTGGTGTTAAATGGTAGGAGTTCTTCAACAACAGGCAGAGCAATCAATAATAGTAATAATTTTTCATACTTTATTGTGCTTGCTTTGCAACATTAATGCAATCTTTTATAAGCTATTTCAGGGAGAAAAGAGATAATTACCCAATACAAACTGCTAGAATGTGAAGTGTATTTGAACAGCCCTGCAACTATGGACTCTGTTTCCTGTAGAGTTGAGCGTTGTAAGAAGCCTTAAAACACTGTCAGGACAGCTTGGATCCAGGCTGCTGGCTGGTTACCCAGCTCTGCCTGTGGATTCAGGCTGCACTGATCAGCCTCACCATCACAGAAATGAATTTGTATGGGCTTGGTCCCTGTGGCAGGTTGGGCAGCCCTGATCTGGTGTCCAGGTAATGCCTGCCATGGCCAGTTGTGTGAGCTGCATGTCTGGCTGAGCAGGGGGCCAGTTAGCATGGACATGTCTTATCCTCACCACAGGACAGAATTTGGGTCCTGTTAACCCCTAAGGCACCTTCCCTCTGCACTCCCCCTTCCCAGGAAGGGGTGGAAGTAGCAGCCCTCTCTTGTGTACTGTTTCAGTAGTGAGAGTGGTTGCTCTGAATGCTGAGACTCCTGTTTGATTTTTCCATAGAGAATGACATTAAAGCTGTCCCTGGCAGTCTCAAGGGTCTCAATTTTTCTTATTGTTCAAAAAATTCAATTTTCCAAGAAATGATTAAAAAATTAATTGCACCTTGGAGAAGACAGGTGGGCTCTTCATAAGTGTGTGGGTTTTTAATTGCTTTGTTCTAGAATACTTAATGGAACAGACGCCTGTGTTGGGGAGGTCAGGAAAGTTTTTCAGCTTTGATTCCTCTAAGATTGAATGTTTTATCTAAATAAATATCTGACTAAGGTAGAAACAGCTTATGGAGTAGGGGCTGAAAGCCTGTTTTGATTTTAATGGAAATAATGAGCATCTGCTAAGAAGGGTCCTTTAAACATGGTTGAAGATTGTATGACATCTGGATAGTGTATTGGCATTTCTTTTTTCTAGGAACTTGTGACTAATAGTATTAGAGATGTATTTCGTGCAGAAGGACTGAAAAAACGTTGCCAGCAGGTTGTATGCCAGGCCACTGAGGGATGAGAACCTCCTCATTTCAAGTACATCAAAATCAGTGCCATTATTTCTGCACTTGACTGGTTTTTGGGAATAGCTTTACAAGATATTATTGATCAGCATTTTTAAATGTATGTACAGCTATGAATATCCTACTGGCTCTTTTTGCATGGGATCAGCCCACACGTGGGGGGATGCTGTTCTACACAAGTGCCACTGGTTCCTGAGTCATACAGGGCAGGGTCAGAAGGGAGGTGGAGGCACTGACACCTCTGCTGTGTGCTGACCATGAGCAGTGTCTCACAGCTCAGGACCTTCTGCCTGGGCAGCATTATAAAGGATTCTTAGTGGCTTAGCACCAGTACAGAGGGTGCTACATCATTGTCCTGCAACAAGAGATGTGCCCAACCTTTTGGAAAAACACAAAACCAAACGCTGACTGCAAGGTGGGATTTGTTCCATCAGAGTACTACCAGTATGTCTGATACAGTCATGCAGGTTCCTTCCCCACTAGGTTTTTCTTTATGATGCCAGTCTTACCTGGTAGAAGGTAAGATGCTGTAGATCTTCCAGGTACTGTTTAGTGTTTCATTCATGGCCCCTCACTTCCCCTAATGCCAGAGGAGGAAAGGGAGAAGGAAGGATAAGTGCTGAACCTGCCTGTGGTGGTTTTGTGCTTCCCTGACAAAATGTCCTGCAGGTGACTGGCTACAAGAAAAAGTAGTGCTGGATGTGTCCTGAACTGGGGCTTTTGCTGTGGAATTCAGATCCAGAAAGTTTTCTTAAGTTTTATTAGGTAGGTGATTTCTGACTAGTATGACTCTTAGGCACTTAAAATCTCTTCAAGTTTCCACTTTCTTTAGTCTTGCTCCTGTGTTTCCTTTGTATTATTTAAAACAATGTCAGTATGGCTCCTTTGCAAGTGCCATCACCATACCAAAATCCTGTATGAGTTGCCTTAAAGAGGACTCCATAAAACTTAGGTTTGTAGCTGTGTCATCACCACGTGAGCATTTGGTTATGACCTGAAATGATGGATGTCTTACTGTTTGGGTTTTGTTTGCTTGTTTTTGCTTCCTCAAGATGGCTTTTGCTGAGCAATATGAAGAGAGAGATTCTGTTGTTCATAGAATACTGTAGTTCAGGTAAAAAACAAGAGGTGGGGAGAGAACTATATGGTCATCAGTGGGATGTTCTGGAATGACTGAGCTTGTTTCAGACTGAAGAGAAGGATCAGAATATTGTTTGTAATGATGTATCTATCAAAATGGAGAGTGGAAGTACTCCTGCTGCTGAATATTCAGTTCCTTTTTGCATTCCAAGTTATCTCCAGACATTAGCCCTGAACTATTTTTTTTTTTTTTTTAAAATGAGGTACTTAGTCTAAACAATGTTGATGATAAGGGCTTGTTCTTTTGTGCTGTTTTAACTATTGTTTTACTCAAACATAGGATAACAAGCAGGTTTTTTTCCCTTCATTTCATAGCAACAACAACAAATTGTGACCAGACTATTTTTCCATGTTGTCATGGTAATACCACTTCAAACTAGGATTTGCATTAGAGACTTGGAGAACATGTGAAGACTCAGGCTGGATAATTATCTCCTACATTAACACCAGCTCTTAAACATTCTAAACATTTTGTTGCAGCAACAAGTTTAGATTAAAGGTGGTTAAAGGTGGGCCAGATCTTACTGTTTTTGTTTTTGTTTTTTTTTTTTACCATTTTTCTGAAATTTGTTCTGGAATGACTGCACCATACACAGGGGTAAGGGCAGACTTGGGGGAAAGGTAAGAATGAGGAGAATGCTAACTCTGCTCAGGCATGCCAGGGAGAAGGATGGAGAAGGTTCAAAGCTGTTCTGTGGAACAAGAGTAAGAGGATGAAGAAATAGGTGGGGAATAGTTGAAGCCTGAAATGATACTTTTAAATTTGTTGTAATAGTACAGGACAAGCATTTGGAATCAGTTTGGGCTGTATACCAAGTGCTTTAAGGTCTATTTGAATTTAACTGTAGATGGAATTAGGGGTATAATCAGGACTTAAGGATAAGGATGCTTCTTGCATTGCCTACAAACCTGCCTAGCCCTTGGCTGCAGTGACAGTGCAGGGCATTCTGCTCGAGTGCAGAGCAGGAGGCTGTGGGCTCTGGCAGCTGCTGTCAGTGTGGCAGCACTGCAGAGCAGCAGCTGGGAGTTAATTCTTCCTGGCTTAATGTGTTCAAAAGGTATTTTACATCATGCTAAACAACAAAAACAACCAACCAACCAAATCAAAACAACAAAACCTCAAGCCCAAACCCCACTGTCCATGCTATCTGTTCCTGTCTGTGCCTGCCTGCAGAGATCAGCAAGAATACTTGAAAGCCAGGATATCTTTTTTCTTGCAGTAGCTCCCAAGCACTGGGCTCGTGTAAGCTTTAACATTGAAGGATCCACTTCGTGGTGCTGGGACACCAAGACTGCTGGACCTAGAAAAGCTGTAAAGGCCCAAGTATAACCAAGCTTTTCAGTAGGTTTTCATTCAGTATCCACTGAACACAGCACCCTCATAGCCTGGGCTGTCTGCTGTCTTACAGGACATGGTCTGAGTGGCTTCCTGAACAGCTACAGTTTCTAAGACCCCTGGAGAACAAATTCTGTGAGTTACTGAATTGCTGTGATGAGAACAAATGCAAGGCTTATCTTTCCTCCACAGATAGAACTTTTTGAGTTCAAGGGGGAGGACCTCACTGATGATGAAGATGGTGGCATCATCCGAAGAATCCGTAAAAAAGGGGAGGGCTACTCCAAGCCCAATGAGGGTGCAGTTGTGGAAAGTAAGTCTGCTACACAAACAGTAAATGGGTCTAGCATGTGGGAGAGCAAAACTGGTCTTCCCAATCTGTAATTCTTGACAGAGAATACATGGCTTCTCTTCCTTTTACCTCAAGTAGCCTAGAGTAAGCTTTCATTCTCTATTTCTAGCAAGGTTTGCATTTTCCAGCAGAAACTCTGTTCTCCAGATACACTGAATCTGATAAAGTGCTTATCTGATCACAAAAGGTAGCTGACTAATAAAGTATATCCGTTTGCTGGGGAACAAGAGGGGAAGTGGCTCTGGCATTTGTTGGAGTTTTTAAACACACACACACCTACTCCATCCCCCCAGAAAAACCAAACCAAACAAACCCAAAACCTAAACCACAAACAAAACAGATGAGCAAAAAAAAGTTCTAGATAAAAAAAAGGGGTTTATTAATATTAGCAGCAGCAGTTCTATTTGCTGCCAGTAGCCACCACACAGAGGTAGCTGTTAAAAGAGAGAAGGCTCTTGAGGAGGAGATTTGGTACTCTGTATTATCTGTCCTACCTGCCCCTTGTGTCCGTGGCTATCTGCTGATTTTTCTCTGGCTCATTACGTTGTGGTTTTTCTGTTGTTTCCAGTCCAGTTTGAAGGCCGACATGGAGATCGTGTTTTTGACAAGCGAGAGCTGCAGTTTGAGATTGGAGAAGGTGACAACTATGATCTTCCCCATGGTCTGGAGAAAGCAATTCAAAAAATGGAGAAATCAGAGGAATCTGTGTTCTATCTCAAACCAAAGTATGCCCTTTCTGATCTTCTGATCCTTGAAGGTCTTAACTAAGCATTGAGCAAGAATGAAGTGTTTAGTTATAATCTTTTCAGCTTTTTTCAGTGCTGTAGTAGAAATTTGATCAGCCCAAGAAGTTTTGTGTATGAGAAGTATGAAGCTAAAATATCTTTGCCACTTGGTTGTGAAGTAGTAGAACTCCAAAAAAAAGTTTCCTTAAGTCTTTATAGTGTTGATCTCAGTGAATATGAAAAATGAAGCAGTCAAACCCCTTTAACTAAATTTGTTGTGGTCCCTCTTAATGAAACAGTACTTACTGTACAAGAGTGTGGATAAAGATACCTGGAGAGCAGCCTCAGGACAGGAAAGGAGCCAATGAGCCTCATGAGCAGCCAGGTGTGACCAGATGGTTGGTCCTCAGGTGATGTTCAGTGGTGCTCTGGAAGCCTGCTGGAAAAGGACCTTCAAGATTCCTGTGAGATACAAGGCAGAGTTCTCTCCAAACCTTGGGCCCTTATGAGAGCTCTGAGAGTGGAAGCAGCTGAGGCATACAGCTGGCCAGTGTTGTAGCCTTAAACAGTCCTGGGTATAAGCAGAATTCTCTTTATAGTGAGAACATACTTGAAAGAAGGAGTTTGCACTGATTGTTTCCACAAAAGCTTTGATTTAATGTTTTATGTGAAGCTTTTCAAACCAGAACTGAATCTGATGGGAGCAGGAAAGCAGTGGGACCCTGAGGGCTTTCCTGCTG
>NW_008593041.1:402-6776 GCF_000691845.1 Merops nubicus | reverse complement strand
CAGCTTCTGGCTGGAGCTGCAGGGCAGAACCTCCCTGTGGGCAGTTCCTGGACCAGCTGCTGGCAGTCCATGGAGTGTGCAGCTCTTCACTGGAGCTGCATTCATCATTGTGCTGTTCTGAGAACAGCTCTGAGATACAGGTGCTCAGAAGGAAACATTCAGTCTCAGACCACAAATGTAACATAAGACATGTATGACTTGAAATTTGGTGGGGATTTTTGGTCACTGATGGAGAGAAAACTTGCTTTGCCTGCACATAAGCTGAAAAAAAAACAAGTAGGAACTAGTGGATTAGACATGAATGAAATGAACCCCAAGTTTTTCCAGCTTTCTTCTACCCTGTGTTTGCTGATTGTACAGTAGTACCCAGCATTCTTCAAGCCTTCATGTCTTGTAACAATGCTGCATAAGCATCCCATGTGTGCATGGGGGCCATGCCTCTGGCTGCCTGTGTAGTGAGTAGAGCTGGATGGATAGTTCTGGAACTCTTGTTTCATTTCTTTTCCTCCCCCCAACTTGAGTAGAGCTGGATGGATAGTTCTGGATCTCTTGTTTCTTTTCTTTTCCTCCCCCCAACCTTACAGCTACGGTTTTGGAAGTGCTGGGAAGGAGAAATTTCAGATCCCTCCAGATGCAGAGCTGCAGTATGAAGTGAAACTCAAAAGCTTTGAAAAGGTAGGAATGGGAGATGAAGTCCCAAAGGAACTGGGGGGTGGGGCACTAAGTGTGAGTGCAGCTTAAACCAGGACAGTGGAATCCTCCTGCGTTGGTCTGAAATAGGGAAGCCACTGTTGTCAGAGGTGGCACACTGGGATCTCGTGGCTGAGGTTGTCCTTGCTCTTACTGCATCCCTCTTCATTGCCATCAGTGTGTGTCCTGCTCTAGTGCAGTTTCCAGGAGCAGTGCAAGCTCTGCTCTGCCAGGCCTGTCTCTGCCATTCTGCCAGAGGGAAGCAGCATGGCCCTTGGTTCCCCAGGAGCTGTCACTGACTGAAACTCTTCATGTCTGGGCAGGCTAAGGAGTCCTGGGAGATGAACATAGATGAGAAGCTGGAACAAAGCTGCATTGTGAAGGAGAGAGGCACTCAGTACTTCAAGGTAATTACAGTCCCCAGGTAATAGCATTTCTTAGTCCGTGCCATGAGCTGCTAACGACGATTACAGCTTCTGTCATTTCAGAGTGGTGGTAATGGTATTCTCTGGTGTTTGACAGGGAGGACTGGCTTCTCTAAAAAAGAAAAAAAAGCCTCAGAGTTGGAATATCCAAAGAAATAACTGCAGGGAGTTAATGCTCTGTGAGAGCTCTTTGCTGTACCTACAGATACACTCACAGATGCATTGGGGTGTGCACTGAGTGGGAAAAGGTTACAGGATTTCAGTTCCTGCTGTGGGAGAGTGCTGCCAATGAACAATACTCATTTGGGTAGAGTTGTTAAGAGAATCTGTTTCAATTTGACAAGCTAAAGGTGGACTTTCCATTCTCTTCATGACACAGCAGTGCCAGTGCTGTTCTGGAAATGCCCCATCTTCCTTGGCTGGTGTCACACACTGAACACAAGGAGGCAGTTAGTGGTGTCTGTGCTGGCTTGCACCCCTGCACTCATGGGGGAACCAGGATGTATTCCTAAAGATTATCTGACCACATGCAGGAATAGCTTTCAGAAGTAGTGTCGTTTTGATAATGGAAATTATTCTCTGATTTAATTGTTTTTTTGAGGTCTGTTGCTCTCAAGGTAAGCAGGAAGGGCAAAGAGGGAAATAAAAGTTGCTGTGGTGAACTGTGTGGTAACTGAGCTGCCTTGCTTGCAGGAGGGGAAGTACAAACGGGCAGCACTGCAGTACAAGAAGATTGTGTCCTGGCTGGAGCATGAGTCGGGGCTGTCTGAGGAGGAGGATACGAAAGCGAAAAGCTTGAGGCTTGCTGCCCACCTTAATCTAGCTATGTGCCACCTCAAGCTGAAGGAATACTCACAGGCTTTGGAGAACTGCAATAAGGTAGTAAAGGTTCATTTTCAGCTGCACAAGCAACCTGACAGTTTATCTCTTGCTTTAACAGTTGAGGGGTATGAGGCTGTGTGGTGTTTGGCCTTACCAGCTGGCAGCCAGGCAGTACTGAATACACAATGTAAAAACAGGCAGCAGGTTCTTCTCATCATTATCATCCTTCAATGTCTTATCCTAACCTGCTGATACATTGAGAATATTCAAGTGTTCAGAAATCAGAAACACTGAGGTGTGGTGCAGGTAGTCGTGTTGGCAAAGGGCCTTCACTGAGCTAGAAGAGAGCCAGGACTAAGGCTTAGACTCGTTCTTTGTCAGTAGCCTGCTGCATTCAGCTCACCCCATTGGTGAGCCCTGGCAAGACTCAGATGTACATCAGAGGGTGCAGTTGCTAGCAGTCTCTGCTGCTCTGACTGTGTGTTATTCTGAACACTGTTTGCCTGCAGGCCCTGGAGCTGGATGGCAGCAATGAGAAAGGGCTCTTCAGGCGTGGGGAAGCACACTTGGCTGTCAACGACTTTGAGCTGGCCAGGGGAGATTTCCAGAAAGTGATACAACTTTACCCAAGTAACAAAGCTGCCAAGGTGCAGCTAGTGACCTGTCAGCAAAAAATACGGGAGCAGCATGAGAAAGAGAAGAAGATGTATGCCAACATGTTCCAAAGGCTGGCAGACAAAGATTTGAAGGTAGGTAGCACTCCTCTAGGAGACTACAAGAGGAGGTGTCATGTGTTACACAAGGAATAGAGCTTCAGGGGTTCAGCTTACTACTTAGTATAGATAAACACAGTGGGAGAACACTCAGGGAGCTTCCTCTGGGGAGGAAAAAATGAAATAGCCAACAGTCAAAGTTGTTAGAACATCTTGTTTGAACAAGACAAGTAGCAGTACCAAGCATTGCACAGAATGCCTTCACTTGTTCCAGCTGATGCTGCAACAGACCAGGGTTCATCAGAAAGCACTTGAAGTGATGGGATGCAAACAGGGTAACACTCAAGACCTGAAAGAAGCACCTCTTCTGCTGGAACTGGTCATTTTAGAGAACAGGCTGTTCTGCTGCTTGGGTGGCCCATCTGCTGCCATGCAGATGGTGCTGAGCACTGTCTTCTCATGGAGACATTAAGATGGGGTTGATGCTCTACATCTGAAAGGTCACAAATTGATTAGGAAGCCTCAGAGTTCAGACTATCAGAGGAGCAATTTTTCTATTGTATGGATGCTAAGCTTTCACAAGAATTTCAGTTAAATACTAGTTCAGCCAATGACAGCAGTGCTCCAGCACAGGTTATAACAAGGGTGTGTCAGCTAGCCAGAAACATTCAAGGTTACTGGTGAACATCACATCCTAAGAAGATGTTCTGTTTTCCTTAACTCTGAAGGTCCAGAAGGACTAGGTAAACTTGTAACTTTTAAGATGAATCTGGGATTTGTATCAGACTCAGATTTTGAAAGTAACATTGTGGGGTGCAGGTGTTTGCACCTGGTCAGGTTATTTTCACAGATCTTTGGGTCCACCTTCCCAGAGTATGCATGGAGAATTGAAACAATGGTCAGCTCTTGGGGTGTGAGTTCCTGTCTGTCACTGACTCTGTCCAGGGGCCTGCTGTCCCCTGATGACTGCATCCTGACAGTTCAGCCATCTCAGGCTCTCATGGACTATTTCCTACATCAATCACTTTGCAGACCTCTCTTTCTTCCCTCCCCCAGCCTTTCAAACTGAGACACAGCTGAAGTCAAGTTACTTCCCAGAGGCAATGGGAGATAGGTTCCACTCTTCATCTCTTACTCTTCAGGCAGTTGTGTAGTGAGCACAGGGTAATCACCTTTAGCTGGGTGGCTGGGTGGGCAGCCTGTTCTGTTTGGACTTTTTGGTTGTGTGTGGGTTTTGCTGGTTTTTTTTCTGCTCAAAGAGCAGTAGTAGTTCTGGGGATTTGGCTCTTCTCTTGGAGGAGTGTAGACGGACACATAAATGCAGACATTCCACATTGATTCTGCAAGGGAAGTGTCATTGGCCCTGTAGTCACAAATCCAGAGCAGCATGATGTCAGCAGTCCTTGCTTGTAGGAGCCTGCAAGAAAGTGTTCTGACCTTTAGAAACTGCCATGTATAACCATGCAGTACCTTAATTATTGGTAGGATTTAATGAAAACTTTCAGGGAGATAAAAGATAGAGCAACTACCTAAGAATTTTTTCACTGCTGAGCACCTGCAGTTCTGAAATGGCAGCTTTGGAGTTGCCACCTGGAAGATGCAGCAAGGAGAGGGCTTGTGGAGCAGTCACCTCGTCAGGTGAGAGTTTCTCACAGAGGATGTCCAAGTGACTCTTCTCCAGTTGAAGTCACTCTTGATGAAATGAGTTGTCTGACAAAGACACATCTTCCTACCCTGAGGGTGCCTTCTGCAGGCTGGGGTGTGGGCACAGCACAGGACCTGCTGAAGTTCAGTCCCACTGGGATGGCAGCAGGACGAACGCAGTTGGTGCAGGAGCTTCCTGAGTGGATTTCAGTGTTAGGTGGTTAGGTGTGTGCACACCACGTTAGGAATCATAACATCTAACATCCGTGCCATTGCCCAGCCTCCTCTAAGCTGCTTCTGGTTTATTAGATGCAGGAAAAAAAGGGCAAAGAAATTTTGTTTTTCCTGGCTTAAGGTCCTAGTGCCTTAAATCAGTCCTGCAGGGAGGCCAGGAGTGCTGGTGGGGAGCATCAGGTAGTGTTTGTGGTGGTGTTTGGGAACGCTGGCAGTTCTGTCTAACAAAGGAATGTGTGTTCTTTGTGTCCCCCTTTAGTCAGCTGCTGCCCTTCAGACCAACCACACCGAAGATGCAGAAATGAAAGAAGAGCAGAATGGAGTTGAAGATAAATCGGCAGTTGACACAGAAGCATAAAAGGAAACCAAACCCTGTTCCGTTAGTTTTGTAAATGAAATAATTTCCAGTGAATTAGACCTTTATTTTTCTACCTGTTTCCACCTGGCTTCAGGGGAGCAGAGGCTGAAGCCACCGTGCCACAGTCAGTCCCAGCTTTCTCTGTCGGTTGAAGCTGAGTGGCAGCATAAACCTGGTTTAATCCTAGGGACTCATTATTTATTCATTCAGCCTCTGATGTTGTTCGGGTTCTGTCTGGATCTGCTCTGCTTGAATTCTTTTTTTGCATTTTGCCATTGGTGTTTGTCTCTTTCTGGTTCCAGCTCACTTTAATCCCAGATTCTGCTTCCTAAATTTATTTCCTTTATTTCTTCCAAGTAATCAGCCTTGTCCAGGAGTACTCACGTGAGACCTGAGAACAAATTCCGGCTCCCGGTGGTTCTGCCTTGGGGTTGCCTGTTCCCTTCTGTTCAGTAGGCAGTCCCTTCCACTGAGTGTTGTAACCTTTCTTGTATGCCTCCTCTTTGCAAATTGCTGAAGGTGAAGACTGAAGTCACAGCTTAAGTAATAAAGCTCCAATTAAACTCGAGAAAACAGAACTTCTGGTGGGTTTTTATTGGAATTTGCACAGAATTAAGAGAATTTACTGTCCTTTTCACAGAGGCAGGGTGCAGTGGCTGAAACTTGTTGCTGTGACAGCAGGCATAGGGCTAAGTCCTGATTGTAAATCTCTAATGGAACTACAGTTCTCAAATACCTCCCACAGCATCACAGTCCTTCAGAGTGTTTTTGAAAGTAAGAAGTGAGGTTATTTCTATAGAGCATTAAAAAATTCCTGGAGTGGAGTTAGTGGTGGGTAAGTTAAGTGTGAGCAATCTTCAGACTACCATTCTGCCCTCATTTTTACTGAAAATGTCCAAGAATGTAAGTAAGGACACTAAACATGTCCTGTTGAGTCAGCTGAAAGTATTTAAAAGTGGGTCTAGTAGCCAGGCAAAGATGGTGTGCTATTTATAAGTGAGGTCACGTATGTAAAGTTCAAGTATGAACTATTTGTTGGGTCCTTACAGGAAAATGCTTAAAATCAACAATTACAATACTGACTTGCAGAGCACACACAGCTGTCAGTTTATAAATCCTTCATCCCGTGTCGCACTCCTGCAATAGTCACAGGGGGGGTGTGAAGTCCCAGAAGTGTCCTGGCTCGCCACAGCCTGTCAAAGTGGCACCAGCCCCTCTGTCCCGCCCAAGGGCTTGGGGGAACTCATGCTGTGGATACACGACTGTGCCCGTGGTTCTGAGCAGGGAGCACATGGCTTCTCTGCAGAAGGCAGGAGGGAAGTAGTTCTGTTCTTGGAGGACAAGCTGGATCTCGATCATTAAGGTTGGAAAGGACATCTAAGATCAAGTCCAACCATCAACCCAGCACTACCCTGACCACTGAACCATATCCTGAAGTACCACATCCACATGTTAGAACACCTCCAGGGATGGTGGCTCCCCCACCTC
>NW_008593041.1:0-371 GCF_000691845.1 Merops nubicus | reverse complement strand
ATTCTAATGTCTCGCTGCTCTTTCAGTACAGAAACTCCCCCTAATGCCCAATCTAAGCCTCCACTGGCACAGCTTAAGCCCGTTTCCTCTTGTCCTGTTGCTAGCTGCATGGAAGGAGAGCTGTTCACCCACCTCCCTCCAGCCTCCCTCCAGGTGGTCGCAGAGCACAATACGGTCTCCCCTCAGCCTCCTTACAGACTGATCGCCCCCAGCTCCCTCAGCTGCTCCTCCTAACACACTCCCCAGAACCTTCACCGGCTTCCTTGCCCTTCTTTGGAACCTCTCCGGTCCCTGCTCTCCCGTGGTGTCCCAAACCGAGTCCCGTGCTCCAGCTGCGGCCCCAGGAGCGCAGCGAGGCTCCGGGCGCAGGG
>NW_008593040.1:4402-30306 GCF_000691845.1 Merops nubicus | reverse complement strand
AAAAAAAAAAATAAAACCAACAACCTAAACCCCTGATTTTTTTTTTGTCTTCACAAAAAGACAAAATGGGTATGTAATTCCAAACAATACTACATGATAAATTACATCTGTCTCTAACTCAAAAGCTGGTTAACATACAAAAAGACATAATGTAGGGTACTCCTGTGTGTACAACACTCAAGTAGAACAAACTTGTACTCAAGTACAAAAAACAGTAAGGGGCAAGAACATCAGGCTTTAAAAAAAATGAAGAGGCTGGAGGGGGAGGAAACCAGAAGCCACAACTTAATAAAGCATACTGTTGAACTAAACTTTACGTGCCCCATAAAATATTACTGTTAAAAATACCTTAACAGTGCTGAAAAATCACTTTGTTAAGGGAAAGAAAAATGGGAAATTTGAGTCCAATAAAGCACCAAGAATACTATAGTACAGGTCTCTTATTAGCAATCTAGGAGTAGATTATATTGTGTATAAAGGACCAACAATCTTCCCTAAAAATTAAATTGCTTGGCATGACAAGGAACAAGAGATCATAGTAAGCTACTCTTAGAAAGGAAAATGTTTATTTTTCAAGAATTCATAGACTAATTAATAAATTATCACTGGATAAATACAAAACAGTTCAGCATGCACAAAAATTAAGTTTAACTTTTGAAGTTTAATTACACAGGCCCTACCTCTTCTATATTACCTGCTCAATTAATGATGGATTCAATATCTGACAAGGCAGTTAGAATGTAATTTTAGTGCTTTTTTTTTTCTCTTCCAGGTGCTGACTATGAATTCCTCATGTTTTCTTCAGAACATTTCACAGTGGCTAGTAGATACAGGACACCTTGCAGACCATATTCCTAACCAAAGAATGGCTACAGGAGCTCACATGCTTTTAGGAATTTTCTAAGGATTATTTTGTAGATCTGTTTTTTTAAAGCTGACATGGACAAGAAAAAAAGGAAAAAGAAGCAGAGAAGCTACATTACAACTATTATTACTCAGGTTTTGAGTTACTGCTGCAAGCTGACGCAACTAAAATGACTTAGATCTGACACGTACACTTTAAGGTGCAGCTTGACCTTCTAAGTCTGAATCACTAATTTTAAGTAAACCCTATGAACATTTGAATGTTAAAGCACAGTGTAAACTCTTCACACTGCCTTTTCAGAATGCAATGCAAATGTTCTACCACACTCCACAGACCCATTAATTGCTAAGCAAAGGCAAGCTGATTAGCACAGCTATGCTGGCAAAGCTAATTAACTCTACAAACTGTAACTGTAAGAGGGGGTGGTTTGCTTTATGTACAACAAAGTAATCAGCTCTGGAGAAAAGCTGATAAGCGTGCATCCCAGAGCATAGTGTTTTGGCTGAACAATCAGGTTGAAATTTTAATAGACGACAGTTGACCTTTGGCTGACTGATGCCTATTTACTTACAGGCAGCAGCTGCTCTTTGGGGACTTGTGTGCATTAAAGAAACAGGAAAATATTTTTGCTTATTTTCCCTTCTGAAAAGATCCAGGAAATTATATGGAAAAGAGGCTCTAGGTTACTGACACATGAAAACTACGTAATTAAATATTCTCAGGAAATGTACAAATCCACCGGGGTACAATCTTTGCTTCACGGTCTGAAAGTTCCACAACCAGCTTAATTATATCAGAGTTATATACCTGCATTTTAAGAGGTATATTATTGTGATATCTCTTAAAAAAGCAATTTGTAATAAGCCAAGCAATGTTACAAAAAGCAGTATTTCAGAGCCCATGGAAGCAGTTCAAAATTTCAGCATCATACCGTCTGTTGGTTTTTGATTAGCAATAGAAATTTTGAATGTGAAAACTAAAAATCAACCTATGCTGATAAAAATTCTGTGACTGGAACCTATTCTACTGACAATAAACCAAATCGAGAATTATTTTTGTGATCAGTATTGTGTAAACACTTTTTAGTCAAGTGATAACAAGAGGGCTATACACCCTGTATGAAGGTTCAATTCTTTTTAACAGTTACTTTTACGAATAAAGCAACACCATTCATGTTCCAATCTTCCCCTGTTCTTGATGTGCCTAACTACACAAACCCCTTCCCTCCCTCAGCTGTACTGAATAGTATCTGTAACAATCCTCACACCGTGTCACTAAAGACATTGAATTCCAAAGAATAAACTAAAAAGTCTAGAAGCTTACTACAAGGATTACTGTGTTCAGTCATGTTATTCTCCATCCAGATTAGTTGCACTTGCATGCCAATTTGAATAACTGAAAAAAAAAAGTGTTAACTATCATTTGCTTCATCTATGTGCAAATGATGATGTAAGATAGTAAAATAAAACCATACTTTTCTGTCACAGCAGTTTACTACTGAACAATGCAATCTCTTTTGTTTTATAACTAATACCCTTAGTTAAACAAGGGTAACAAATGAAATAATCTCAAATAGAATTTACTTCAAATTGTAATATATATCAGTTGTTTTTAGCATCATCTACAAAATCTTAACTCGAGAAATCAAGTTAACATTCTTGGATACCACATTTCACATTCATTGTATTTTTTTTAAGAAATACAGTAAGAAATACTTGGTTCACGTGACAGGTAGCTGAATTGGGATGCATCTCCAGGTGGGTTGTGGAAAGAGAACAAGTAAAATGAAGGAACAACCACCACTGTAAAGTAATTTTCACAAAGACATTCCTCGAATGTCTGAGAACTCTTCAGACACATCTTTAACTCTAAGATGTGACCAAGCAGGATGCAAAGATTTTGTCTATTTGTCTAGACGTGCCAGACACTTTGCAGCTTAGTGCATTGAAACCGTAGTCTGACCAAGCAGTGCACATCCAGAAAACCTAGGCAAGACTAGCACACGTGCATACCAGCTCTGCCCTGAATTAGTGGTATATCAGTGCTTTTAAAAACAAATCCTACTGAGCACACTGTACAGTCCATCTACAGTAAATCTGTGCAAATATACAACACCTCTTGTTACACATTAGCACACATGCTAAGATGACTGCTGCCTACAGAACACTGCTTACACAATCTCTTTAAGCTGAGTCTGAGCTAGCTGGGAAAAAAACAGACTTTTTGATAAGCCACAGTATCTTCTGGACTTTGACTACGACCAGACTCCACTTTTACTTCACTGGTCAACTGAAATATTACTATGAGCTGCTCCAAGAGGTCTCCTTCTGTTCAGGCTTCAAGTTTTTATTTATTTCTTCTTTAAAGTTGTGTCAATTTTCCCAGTAGGAACATAACAATTGGAGTTGCAAGTACAAGGATGAATGGCTCTAGAACTGAACTATAGATTTGTTTCAAGATCCCTGTAGACAGTGAAACTCCAATGCCTTTTCAAAGCTCCAAAAAGATCTCCACTTGCCTGTTCTATTCATAGCTTCAGATGATACTGTCTACATCCTGTCATAGAAAAAAATAACTTCCCCCTGCTCACTTCACCTTTTCAGATCTGCCTATCACTTTGCATACTGCTGTCATGCTCCACTTAATCATCTCATTGCAGAATGAAGACTCCTAGTATATTAAGTGCTTCTTTTAGAGAAGCTGGTTCATACCTCTAACAATTCAACACAAATTTCTTGGTACCCATTTTAGTTCCACCATATCCTCTCGGACCAAAACTGCACTCAAGTGTACTAAATGCTAACAACTGATGTGATGCATAGAACAACACAATGAAGATTCTGCTCGTTGGTTTTGTTCTCTACTCCTTCTTAGTATTTGATTCTCCTAGTGTATCTCTGTCAAGCTATCTGATTAAAGGCTGATCTCAGTCAACACAAAGGTCCAGCAAGGATAAGAGGAGGAAGAACCCTCCTGACATTATCAGTGAAAAGTGAGCACCCTGACTCGGCTTCTCCCTCAAACTGCAAAAGGAGAATGGACAGATCATTGTCCCTGGGTGAATCCAGCAGGGATATCCTCACCCTGGAATCCCACGCTAACTAAAGTGGGCTACTAACCACTGGGCTACAGTACCGGGGCACTCTTATGGGATGGAGGGGTACAGAATTCTGGGATTGTATAAAACTTATCATAGGGTGTTTTCTGGGGAATGCAGGGGTGTGCACAATATCCTATGGGATGGCTAGGGAAAGGATCAATGGTGATAAAGGGAAGGCTCAAACCAGACTAGGAAGGAACAAGCAATGGAAAACAAAGGGAAAAAGGGGAGTGTAAAGGGACTGCTGGTCCATATGCTTGTATGGCTGAAACCTGCCCTTTATCATCTCAGTCAGTCCAAGACCATAGGAGTGTGCCAGAGAGCTTCTTGTGATGTATAGGAAGAAATGCTTATGCATCTGACTACCTCCTTAAAAAAAATAAAAACAATTTGGTCTGAAGCAGGAGAGTAAGTCTTCTTTAGACTTGCTTCTCAGTTAATATTTTTTTTTTTAAAATCCCACCGCTGAAATTTACAATCTCACTACTAAAACATGCTGGTTTACAAGTTATATGTCACCATATATTTGTCTCTTTTTTTGCAGACCAGAAGAGTTTACTAGATATATATACTCACATTCAGGGAATTAGTTTTCAGGCTTACTCAGCTTCTTTGAAAAACATTTATTTTAATCTCAGAAGTAAGACTCACACAAATGAAGCATGATTAAAAAACCCTGAAAACTCTTTTGCTCCAACCAATAATGAAGACAAGTTTGCACAGGCACAGAAAAAAAAGTACGTATTCTAAATACCTAATAAATAAATATCGATGTTGACGACTGGAAACACTTATTAAGCTTGCATTGATGTCAATACTTAGTCTTTTCCTTTGATTCTGCATATACTTTAAAAAACAGGACTACAGCTCCTTGAAATGTGAAAATTTTACTGATGCCGTGCTTTACTTAGGCACTTTTTCCAAGTTATAGGAACATCAGGCCAAGTGTTTCAAAAACTTGCTTTGAATTTTCAAGTTGAATTTTGCATTTTAAAGAAAACACTAAATAAAATTATCTTGCTAGTTTACAATGAAGACATATGTGCAAAGACTACTTTTTAATTTTCGGCTCACTAAAGAAGGAACAGAAAAGAAAGAAATTACCTTAATATTTCAATTTGGATGAAGAGATTTTTAGTCAGAAATAAAGCAAGTACCTTTAAAAAGTGGTAAAAAACACCTTGCAAATACTCACCATACTTCTTCTAATGTAGTCTATCGCTTTCTTCATGTCCATGCCTGACCAATTATCAAGCATGTAGCAGATGCAGGAAGCACAGTACACAAACCTCATATCATTCTCACTTCCTTCCAGCACTGCACAGAAACTGAAAGAAATGCTGCTGTCATTACACACCACTATAGCCTGTCACATCAGCAGTCCTTCACCTATCCCAGCACATACTGCACCCGCAGTACTGCGCGGGGTTCTGTGCCTCTCACTCCAAGAAGAGCACTGATGTGCTGCAGCAGGTGCAAAGAAGGCACGAGGCTGGTGAAGGGTCTAAAGCACACGTCTTACAAGGTGCAACTGAGGGAAGTGGGGTTTTTTTAGCCTGAAGAAAAGGAGCTCAGAGGAGATGACATTGCTCCCTACAACTACCTGGAAGAATGCTGTCGTGAGGTGGGGGTTGGTCTTTTCTCACAAGTAACAAGTGGTAAGACAAGAGGAAATCGCCTCAAGTTGCACCAGGGGAGGTTTATCAGGAATATTAGGTTGGATATTAGGAAAAAAATCTTCACAGAAAGGGTGATCAAGTGCTGGAACAGGCTGCCCAGGGAAGCAGTGGAGTCACCATCTCTGAAGGTATTTAAAAGATGTGTAGATGTTGCACTCAGTGATGTGGTTTAGTAGTGGGCTTGGCAGTGTTAAGTTAATGGCTGGACTTAATCTTAAAGGTCCTTTCCAGCCTAAATTGTTCTGCGATAAGCAGAAATATGCAGTAAGTTTAATTACCTGTGACAGTAAATAAATCTTTAATTATCTGTTGTATGATTTGCTGCTTGACAAGTCTCCACTTGGTGCAAAGAGCTCGTTAGGATATTTTGATAACTTAACCACTTGCAAGAAGCTAGCAAACAAAGTATTTGGACGAGTCATCCTAACACATCTCTTCTAAAAAAAAGAAAAAAAGGTACTTCTGACTTTAATGACAGTCTTTCAAGCATAACTATCACCACTATGACACTCCCTCTTTGACCCTGCAATTCAATTATGTACCCCATCTCTTCAACACAAAGCCTCCAACATTTATAGGGACATACTCTCACATTTCCTAATCCAAATGGTGACAGGCCCTGCACTCTGAAGCTCAGGTAGGGATGTATGCCACTGCTTTCCAGATATGACACAGGACATTCTGGAAAACCAGGATGTTTTTTAACATGTGCTAGTACTATGGTTTACAGTCTTGCACCATCCTCAAGTGACAACAGCACTGTATGTTATGCAGATACTTCAAATCACACTCAGGTAATGTAAGGTAGAAATTATAATACACACATTTATTCATAATGTAAAAAGATACAATGTAATTTCAAGTTCTTTGTTTGTTCGTTTTCTTCACAACATTCTTTTATTAAATAAGATTAGCATACCTCACTTATCTGGACGGCAGAGCAGAAAAACAACTATCCTTGCGACAAACTAATCCATTAACTTTGCAATAATAAGTGTCAAAGTTGTAAGCAAGTACCATCCCTCCCTAATACAAAAGCAAATCTATACACAAAGTGTGGTTGGTCCTGTAAATGGGCATGTGTTCTACGACTGACACTGATTATCCACCCACCAGAGTATTTTCTAATAAGAAGAGAGAATATATAGCTACTTTCATAAAAAACATGTTTCTTATATTTCATTCCACATCTAGGTTTTCTATTAACCTTCCAAAGAGCTGTAGAATATAAAATATCTTTTACCTGCCATCCTCCAGCTGAAGAGCTCTCAGTCCTGCCAGTACAGCATCTTTATTTACTCGACTTAAATCATCTCCAAGAATAACCAGACTTGACAGACCTGTGTAAGTCATTGCGATGTGTCCACTATCATAGGGATGAGATATACCTGGACCCTAGAAAAGAAGGGAGAAAATGAAAAATATTGAGACATCACAAGACCTTCTCTTACAGTCATTTAGAAAAAAAAAAAAAAGGTGGTAAACAAAGTTCTTTTTCCTTCACTCATTACAGTTGAAACTGAAGGCATCCCACTCAGCTTCTCTAATCAAACTGAACTACTGAACAGCTCTGCTACCCTTGTAAACAGCTGGTCAGTAGGAAGGAAGCTTTGGAAAAAAGTTTTGCCAAGAGTGATGTTTATGTAAGGTTAAAGCAAAAATATGGGATGTGCTCCACTGTACCTAAGTTTATCCTGACACACCAACTGGCATTAGCTTCCTGGCAGCTGGGAAAGCACTGTTAAACAGTCAAACCTCTGGAAGTCTCTTTGACAAAGACCTCACAATCTAATGGTTTAGAAGTAGAAAGCAGTGTAAGCAATTATTAGTAATCTGTCAATCGGAGCAATGAAAAAATAGCCTCTCCTCCATTTTCACCTCTAGTGTGAAACAATAATCAGTACTCAAAGTATTTATGTAGTAAGTAACGTCAACTGAGAAGCTAAAATTAGAGTTAAATGGTGACCAGTAGCACAACACAAATCGCAATAATGGGAGGGGGATTGATAGAGCTGTGCTAAATTTTTCCTTCTGATTTTTTATATCCACATCCTGGACTGTACCATTTCATGGAAACAGAAATCATGTGTAACAAGGCGATTTTTAATACTCGGTATTGTTCAATCTGGAGCAACAGTTTAACTACTTCAAACAGGCTAAAACCTGTTTTGATACTGAGTAGTAGAGAAAAGCAAGTTTTTAAAACGCATTTTACTAGCATGATTGCCTAGTCCGTTGTCATCTTCATTTTACAATTAACCTTAAATACACATGCAAAAAGTGATATAAAACAAAATTTAAAGTAACATTATATGTAATGTATTTTTCAGGCAAGTCACACTTATTTTCAAAACCAGAAACCTTTCCTTCTAGTATGAAATTGGGAGAAAAATACTTATTACCCACTAGAAAGCAAGGGACTGCTCTCACTCCAGGGAATCACAGCTGGGAAAAGGAGGCAGAAAACATGGTGAAAGTGGCTGCAGCAGCACTGAAAAAGCTCCAGCTGTGCAACAGAAAAGGGGAACAAAGGAGTGAGCACTGAGAGCTGCACCTCCTCTCCCACACTTCCAGTCCTGGACTGCCTGTTGGAAGGGGACACTGATCTCAACAGCTTCCATGCTGTCAAGGGCTAGGGCTGGGCCAGCTGCTAAACAAATGACAGACACTCTTTATTAACCCCTCTCCATTCACCAAAAGGGAAGAGAAGGGGAATAAGGGAGAGAGAAATGGATTGGAAAAATAAAATTGCTTTAGTGAAAATAATAACAGTAAAATGAAATATATACTAAACCAGTATCTAACCCAATCCCCATGACAGCAATTATGTCACCGTCGCCACTGATGCTGTGGGCCAGGCATTGGGGAAGTCCCAGACTGGACCCAGCAGCAGACAGGAACTGATTCATGAGCCGAATTCTGCATCTGGATTCAGGAACACACAGATCAGGAGTGAAAGCAGAAGAGACAGAATTCTCCACAGACACTGGCCATTCAAGAAACAGAACCTGACCTTCGTGATCCCTCAGCTTTACACTGAATATGACATGTATAGGATGGAATACCTCATTGGGTCAGTTTAGGGTCACCTGTCCTGTCTGCTCCTCCCCACAGGTGCAGCCTTTTGATGCTGCACCCCCAGTATGGCACACAAGATTTAGCAGTGACCTCGGTCTTCAAGGAGTAAGTATAAGGAAGAGCCTCTCTGCACATCAGTCCTTGGCACTAACTGTAAATATTAACTAGTTATCACTGCTAGAAGTAGAAGTAGACACTGTCTGTGAAAATCTGCCTCTAGCTTCAGAAAGTGCAGTCATTTGGAAGAGACAGAGCTGAAAAGTAAAATCACTGAACAGAATTGGTTCTCTTCTAGCTCAAACCAGGACACACACCTACCTCTGAACTGCCTGCTCAGTGATGCCCTCATCACTGTTCCCTGTCCTGCACATCCCTCAGTCACACACACAGTCACAGAGTGGTGGAGGCTGGCAGGGAACTCTGGATGTCACCTGGTCCAACAGGGTCACCCAGAGCCAGATGCCTATGGCCAGATGGCTTTTAAGTATCTCCAAGTATGGGGACTCCATCACCTCTCCGGGAAACCTGTGCCACTACTTGGCCACCCTCACAGTGAAAAAGGGTTTCCTGATGTTTGGGAGGAGTCTCTTGTGTTTCAGTCTGTGCCCATTGTCTTTGGTTCTGTCCCTGAGCATCACTGGATCTGTCCTCTTTGCAGCCTCCCTTCAGGTATGAAATCCTCCTGAGGCTTCTCTTCTTTAGCCCAAATATCCACAGCTCTCTCAGACTTTCCTTGTAGGAGAGCTGCACCAGTCCCAGACAGGCTTCCCCATGGTGCACCCCAACAGAAGCAGGACAGCTGTGTTCTCCAATAGCTTAGAAAAAGCTACTGGGGTCATGGAATGTGTTTTTCTAACTTGAGTGCATGACAGATTCTAATCCCTGAAGGAACAACTTGGCCTATCATGCCAATTCTAGGGATTTGAGATCTAAGAGAACCAAAAATCTTTATTTCAGAACACCTTCCCCTTAAAAAAAGTTATTATAATGAGATCAGCCCTTGTGATGCATCAACTTATTTCAAATGGAAAATTCTGCTCCAAAAATTCTGACATCTATGTGATACAAATTTGCCTTGACACAGAGAAGTATTAGGTTTAATGTAATTGACTAACTTTTAAGCAAAGCCAAATTTGAACCAGTTTTATTCTAAAGGATTCTCAATGTCCCAGCTCTGTGGCTGTGACATCCTCTATTGGATGTGTGGGGAAACACAGTGACCAAGGATGAGGAAAAGGCTGAGGTAGAGAATATACTCTTTGCCTCAGCCTTCAGTAGTAACATCAGTTACTCTCTGGGTACTCAGCCCTGAGCTGGAAGACATGGACAGGGAGCAGAATGGGGAAAAGTGGCTGGGAAGCTGCTCAGTGGAAAGGGGCCTGGGAGTGTTGCAACAGCCGCCTGAACATGACCCAGCAGTGTGCCCCGGTGGCCCAAGAAGGTCAACAGCATCCTGGCTTCTGTCAGAAATAGTGTGGCCAGTAGGACAAGTTATCATCCCCCTGTACTTGGCACTAGGTGAGGCTGCACCCACCATACTGTGTTCAACTCTGGGCCTCCCACTACAAGGGCACTGAGGTGCTGGAACGTGCCCAAAGAGCAACGAAGCTTGTGAAGGTTCTAGAGCACAAGTGTTATGAGACGTGGCTGAGGGAAGTGGGGTTGTTTCACCTGTAGAAAAGGAGGCTCAGGGGACACCTTACTGCTCTCTTTAACTAGTGAAAGGAGGTTGTAGCAAGGTGGGGGTCAGTCTCTTCTACCCTGTAAGAAGTGGTAAGGAAATGGCTTCAAATTGCAGCAGGGGAGGTTGAGATCGGATAGTAGGAAGAATTTCTTCACAGAAAGGGTTATCAAGAGCTGGAACAGGCTGCCCAGGGAAGTGGTGAAGTCACCATTCCTGGAGGTACTTAAAAGACATGTAGATGTGGTACTTAGGGACATAGTTTAGTGGTAGACTAGGCAGTGTTGGATTAATGACTGGACTCAATAGTCTTAAAGGTGTTTTCTAACCTAAATCACTGTAGGATTTTATTCTATGATTCTAATGCTTCTCACATATTTTGCCAACAAAAAGACACACGCTAGTTGATGCAAATATGTGGAAAGGTTCTCCAATATCAGGACTAACTGCTTACAAAATGCCCCAGCAGTTTCCATCAGCAGCTACAAAGAAAAGTAAGTTTCCAAACATCTATATAATCAAAGTTAAACTGTAATGAGAGGAATGCTTAATTTCTTCCTACTTAGTAGATCCTAGAACAGGGAAAGTGCAGAAGATGGTCATTTCACACAAACACACTGAAACTGCTAGAGCCTGCGAATTAACGTTAACTGTTCACCATTGCTGTTTACACACTTCATAAGTGGTTCACCTGCAAGTCAATACTGACAACAGGAATAACTGAACAGTAATAGATATATTGAAAGAGTTCAACCTTACATTTGAAAATATTATTTCCAGAGGAAGG
This sequence comes from Merops nubicus, assembly GCF_000691845.1. NCBI lineage: Eukaryota > Metazoa > Chordata > Aves > Coraciiformes > Meropidae > Merops > Merops nubicus. The sequence continues at coordinate 19,116 of NW_008593040.1, read as the reverse complement.
CTACACTGATTAAGCACGGAAGTTTTATTCTAAAGATATTCAGACTTGCTTTTTAAAAACTATTTACAAAAACTCCACACAAATACTCCAACTACAACAAATGTGCTTGTACCTTCAGGAAATTTTCAAAGGCGTCTTTAGTTCTCAAACAACTTTCTCTTTCAAGTAACACATTTTTTACACACTTTCTACACAAAGTGACTGGAAATTCCAGCTTCAGAGAAATTTTAAAACTCTTAATTGTATTTTTCTTTAAACATGCTAATTCCATATTGCCTGTAAAGCTTTGGTAGCCTACAAATAAGATTAAATAACCAGGCCCTTGTTTTCCAATTAATTCTCTATTTTAGTATTTCTGTTGTACAGTTACTCATGGCAGTAACAACAGGCTCAGACGAAGTGCTGCAAGCACATGTGCTGTATGCTCATGAAACTAAGCAATACCATTCTCCCCAAACAAATTGTATCAATCCCTACAATACCTTGGCAACGGACAAAAAATTCTCCATACTTCCTTTTCTGTACAAACGTTTCAACATGTAGCAGCAGCACACTGCTTTTCCCAACACAGGGTTTCAGCAACACCAGAGCTGTATAAAATTTCCCTAGTTTGGTAGTTTTAATGAAGAGCATAAACTATACTTCTATGATTCATATAAAGGAAGCCATAGTGTCTGCTGCTTGTATATACAATCATGAAGTTCAGAGCTAAATTACTACAGACATCTGTTTCTGTCCTTGAGCAGCAAGCAAATATTTAGGCACAAGTAATGTAGAAAATAATGTTAGGATAGATGATTTTGAAACATCATTATGAAGGGAATTGAAGAGATGGTCTCAGCATTGAAGAACAGCTGCTTGTAGGTCACACAACTGAAGTGACAGAGGATCCAACATACTGGTATACAGCCAATGCCTTGAGAAGATTTGGCTTAGGCCCAAAATTAACAACAAATATGGTCAATAATTCAATAAAATTAAACACATAAGGATCAGAATCCAATAGGAGATCATACAGGAATTACTACAAGGCATACTCAGAGGCCAATGTGATGTTTCATATGTGTAACTACTGTAGGATTTTGGAAGTTTTTGAGAGCCCAACAGATCTTTGTTCACCATGTCGTTTTAAAAAAAAAAAAACAAACACACAAATAGATGTTCATGAAAAGTATAATAGAAGAGCAGTATATTCTGTATGCTTGCTAGCCGTAATTGTTTGAATTTTAAGTGTACTGGAATTCACTTTTTCTTTTTGGTTCCATGTAATTATTTCAAATTCACTGTGATACTACTTAACCAAATTTTACGTTGTACCACCAGTATATACTACACAAACTAATGCAACAAAACACTTGAGCTCTAGAAACAGGGTATCTTTGAGGGGACAGCCAGAGTAATTGGACATTTCAGAAAGCCCAAAACCCATACCCAGGAAAACAATACTTTTTTTTTGTGTAAAATTGAGAATTCATAGATTTGTAGAAACGGTCATTGTGACAACTTGATATCACAAAGTACGACTGGAATGGCTTCTCTGAATACAATAAATTACAGCAAGTCTCAAAGGTTTCTACAGCTGCTAATAACCTCCAAAATCTGCATGGCTGGGAGGAAGTGTTGCTAGACTGTCTCTGCTATGGACAGACATTGTGTAGAGATTTGTTCCAAATTTATCCAAGACACTGTAGCCAAAGCACCTGATTTTTAACCAACATCTCTGGACTTGGTAAAAAGAAGTTCCTTTTTACGATATGTATTACGAACTAAGCCTGCTTTTATGGAAATACAGCTATGTCTGCCTCAAAGTCACTGCAGCCTAAAGCAACAGCAGCAACTAAGCAAACTGTCAAAGCACAAAAAAGCCCACTGCTGCCACCACCTCAAACTGTAAGCTTCATGGGCCAAGGACACAGAGATAAACAGAATGAAGTTGTTTTGAGAACCGCAGAAGTTACCTCTGAAAAACTAGCAACAAGAAGGCTGCTACCTGTGGATGGATTGTTAAACAGACTAAACAATGAGAAGAAATACACAGCTCCACGGACTAATGGCCCACTTATGGAGAAGTTCATTCAGACTGCACCTTCTGGTTCAGTCTCATGTAAATAAGAGCCCAGTGTGTCTTGATCTTTTGGAGCAAGCACATTAAACTGCTCTTATGAAGTGCTCTCTATTGAGCTGAACTAATACACTGGTGTGGACAATACTCTGAGAAGACAACAGTGAGGAGGATATGGCCAGGTAATGCTCTCTTCTACACACCTCCCCTTCTGTAACAATTACAGCTTGTAGGTCACACGGGAAACGGATTAACTTGGATCTCATCAATGAAGTAAAACAGTTCTGCTTAACACTTCAATTAACACTTAAGATGCCAGGTGAGGGAAAAAGAGAAAAACATTTAAATCTGGTTCAGTCACATGATAAAGTTCCCTACCAAATTATCCAGAACAGCTATTTAATCATAAGTCACAATCACCAACAATTCATGCTGAACACTACAGACAGTGCTAAGAAGCTGCTGCAAAGACCTATCCAAACAATAATGAAGAATACTACTAATCATCATCCTACACAGGCAGAGTCCCACTTTCAAAACATTTCCCTCTCACACATGGCATCAGTGTTACGAACACGGAGGGTTACAGCCTTCAGAAAATACAGTGTCGAGGAAAACAGATGTTTTTTCCCCAAGTGGAAGTATATGTTATTCACTGCAATTTTACATAAAAGTTCCAGGTACTGGCTTTCAATTTAGTCGCTAGAACTGATTCATAGTACTTTAAAGAGAATGAAAAGACCTAGGCCCATCCAAAACTTTAAGGAAACCGTTCACTTCCAAATGAAAATAGTAGCTTAAACTACAGTAACACCAAATCAGAAAGACTGCAGAACCTGCAGCCATTCCAGAAAAAATTAGTTATCTAATTTTAAGTTACTCATGTGTAACTGCAGTGACAGAAGCAGCACTCTTGGCCTTCGTTTACAGTTAAGACCGCTGAGGCTGCATGTGGTGAGCTGGTCAAGTGGATATGGGTTTGCTTCACTTTTGCTACAGTCCCAAAGAACTGCATAGACACTACCACCAAACACTGAAAGGATAATGGCTAAAGAAACCCCTAAACCCCAAACCAAACCCAAATGAGCTATCCTGGTAACACTTGGTAAAGTTAGACATTCTAACATATCCCTTGCTTTTTTCTGTCATTCTCAAAGGTTTCGAGTGACAGAGGAGTTTTGGCTACGTCTGGTATGGCACTTTCTCAGTGCTCAAGAATGACATCACTGTAGTGGCACATAATAAATAGTAGCTGTCAATGTAAATCCAAAAGCTTACAGGCTTTTTCAAAAATTATTTTTCAAGACACCGATTTAATAGAACAGTTTTAAATGATGAATAAAGAAAAATCACAAGATACCAAACATAATTCAAAGTCATTGCATTGAATTTTCAAGTCTCTCTAAGTTATTTCAGAACACTTTAGGGCAACAGTGCTGGAAATACTTTAAATCTTATTAGGCAATAAATCAAGCAGATCTGATCCCTCTAGTGCAGATGCTACGAAAAAAGTATCGCAACGCTTGAATAAAAAGCACATCCATCTGAAAACAGTTTTCTAGAGATAACAACCTTGTAGCTAATTTCCACAGGCCATGATTCCACCCCTTTGTCCCTACTACAGACTGGCTAACATGTTATGAGACACCAATGGGTCGCAACACATTTCCTGAGAAGAAAAGTATTTAAGTATGAAGCATAAACTATTGGAAGTTGAGAGTTAAATTAAAAGACTTTGAAAGTGCTGAGAAGGGATAGTGACACTTTGACAAGCTTACGGACTTTCTGCCTTCGGGCCATTTACAAGATTTCAGAACTGCATCCAGAACTCACTCTTCAAGCTTTATATACCAGGGGGAATTTGAAACAAGTTCCCAAAAGTACGCAGTGATTTAATTTACTACACACATGGCACTCACCCAAACCTTTGAAGAAATATGATCAATATACTTTTATTATTTCAGTGCAGTAAAACAATGTCCTTATTCATTTTATAATGATGGTATGCCACAATAACAGTACAAAAATCTCAGCTTCTTTAGGTCACTTATCATTGACAACCATCTTCCTTCTGAGTAAAACCGGTCTTTTTCTTACATAACTATACTGAAATCGTCTACTATTTTGTCTTTACACTTTACTTTTAACAAATGATCCCAGTAAGTCACCACTACAGATCCCAAACTGGTTCAGGTTTTAAAAAGTTTTCTTTTTCTCCTTCAAGCTAAATGGGTGACTGGATTGCCACTGAGGTTAATTCCAATTAAAACAGATGAATAATTCTTGTTACTACACCACCTGTACCGTAAAATAGCATAAATAGCAAAGCAAACCAAGAGACAAATTACCTTGCCTGTCACACGCTGGTGTCATACCCAGGACAAAGACATAGAAAACCCCCTTCACAATATTTTTTCCTTGTTAGTAAGTATAACCTCTGAATATCACTGCTACAAGTACTAGGCCAACTTGCTATGCAAAGAGGCACATGCAGTTATCACTCCAGTTTACATCTGCATCCTCACAAGTTAATCAGAAGCATAAAGTTACGCTGTTAATAGTAAATAAAAATAAGGCCAAAACAGGCTGCTATACTACCTTCATACATAAATTAGGTTAAGCATTTTTACACTGCACTACAGTAATTAGTGGATCAGATACCCATCCTTGCTTTCAATTTCAGATCCCAAAATTCAGTCATTCAGTTAGGCTTAAACTCTTGCTATCTGTCCACTACAAAAATCAATTACTTGGTGATAATTTAGTGCTCTTCCAGACTTCCCATCCACTCTTTAGTGTAATTTGACTCTTCACTCTTAAACACAGAACTACCATACCTCTTTCACAGTCCTTCTGGCACACTAGCCTCTACCTTCCTCTTTGAACAATCCCAAACCTTCTGTACCATCTCTCACAGCCTCTGCTAACCTGCTTTATGTCTTGTATTAAGGGCACTTCCTTTTCATATACAAATTTAACTCTCTTGAAACACGGTTCCATGGGCTTCAAAGCATCCTCTCACAGTCACAACAGGGATGAGCAGAGCCTTGCCTATGTTTGAGCAGATACAGGTGCAATCAAATATGCACGTTTCATTACAGAAAGAGGAATGCCAAATAGCTCCAAACGGAGCTATTCTGGCTTTCTCCACCACGTTCTTGAGTTACAGAAGTTTCCCTACTTCAGTAAAAATCAGAGAAGGTGGAGAGTGCACTGAGACAAGCCACAATTAGCACATCAGTGTCTCCACTGCCCTGGAAACTCAGTCATACCATTTTAGTATGTCTCTTATGCGTGCTTCTTAAAAGCTGTGCAAACATTCCAGTGTATTAAGAGTGCAAAAATCCCTGCATTCCAGATATTCTCTAATTATGCAGTTAATATTATAAAAAAAATTAAACAAGATCATTTATTGCCTACTTGAAAATATTTCACATGCATATGTAACTGACCTTGGAAGGATTGAATGGCATCCCTAAATATGAAGAGCCTCTGAATCCACAGCGATCCAAGTTTGATCCTGGAAAAGATAAAAAAATAAAGACTCAACTAACTTGCTTTGCTGAAACACTCATTATAATACCATATTCTCCAGTCAAGATCAAGACTTGTTAATTCAACACTATTCACAGTATTACTAGAGTTTGCATGCATCTGTCAGTATGTTCCCAACTTCAGTTTGTTACCACTCTGATTAATAAAAAAAAAAAAATTCAAAGAAAACCACATGCAAACTTGATCCTACTGCAATGACAAAGCAACACATTTTTTTCATTTGGTGGAAATATAGCTTTTGTATCAGCACAGAAATGTCTTCCACGCTCACAAAAAAAAAAAAAAAAAGATTGCTCCCCTGGAAAACTGCCCAGAGCTGACAGATTTTTTTTTTTTTACTTCTCTGGACTCCTGCCTAGTAACACCATCTGTTTCCCAAGCAGAATTGTTTTAAGATACTTTGCAACACAGACAAGGACAAACAAACTGCAGTTTTAAGCTACCATGGATCTAACTCACTACTGTCAGAGTGAAATAGTTAAAACAATATGAAAGGAAAATTTTTAATTGGAGCCATTTTTCTGTCACTCAACACACAGGTACAAGAACACTGTAGCTATTGAACATTCCTGTATTTCTGTCAGTGATGTGTCACACTGCTTGATCACGCAGCATACAGATGTGTGCAGCACACCCTGTCAGCTTTGCAGCACTCGGATCTGCTTCTGCATGGCAAAAACTCAACTACTGCACTCCCCAGCCTCTGGAAGTAAAAGCTAGTAAGTGCTGTAGTTAACAGCACATGGGTGTTCTTAAATTCTCTCCCCTTCTTCTCTATTCAGCTCTTCAGCCTTTAATCTAAAAATCCTCATGGAGATTTGGGAAAATTACCCCAGACTAATCAAACAAAGAATAGTTATTAAGACGAAAGTCCTAAAAAACATCACTGCAATCTGGTCTAAAAGTTCTGGTGTTATTTATCAGAGCATTAGCTGTGTAATTTTAAATACATTCTCTATGTGTGCAACATTTAAACTAGAGGCTTTTATTAGTCTAAGTAGTTAAAAGTGGTTACAGGATGCAAGGCTCTCCGCCAGCTAAGTCTTTGCAAGTAATTTACAGGGAATGAACCACCTGCAATCTTCCACTTCCTCCAACTTCTAATCAAAAGTACTTATTAATGATTCTACAGGTGTAATGAAGGTCACTTCAGCCTGCATTTAAAACTGGTATGCTAGTCATACTCACAAAGAGAAAACAGGAAGAGTATCTGTATTTGTAGCCAAAAAAAATACATAACTGTTACATTTTGTTGTAATCTAAACCTTCTCTGCAGAGAACATTTACAGAGTCAGACTCGCATTTCATGTTGCAACAGGTTCCAGGAAGCACAATAAATATTACTCTTGAGGAATAATCCACTGTCCTGAAGGACACTGCCCAAAAAGCTTCACAATTTGCAAAACTATACAGTGTGAATGAATCAGTAAGAGAAGAACTAGAATTCCTGCTCTTACCTATCAGATTTCATAGGCGACACTGTGGAAAAATCACCATTCACTTGGCCCATTTTCATAAAAAATGGATCTGTGTCTTAAGTGCTTGAGTAAACTACAAAATTCACTTTTCAACAGCACTAATGTGGAAACCCTTAACCCCAAAAAAACATTGCCAGCCTACTAGCACACAGTTGTTCCAGACTGCTGCAAACAAAGCAAGCTACAATTAGGACAGCTCCGCAGTCAAACAGAAGTCAGCTGCTAGTTGCTAGAGGGAAGAATTCATGCCAGAAAGACTAATCCCCATCACTGGCCTTTTAGATTGTAGCTTGTAACTAATTATCAACCTATAAATGGGAGTATGGAACCCAAGTGTATTGTGCTGTTTGTAGGTTGCTTTGATGGGCTTGACTTGACAGCTACTATGAAAAAGAAAGATTAAAAACAAAGCACATGATGGAAATCAGGATCTATGATTTCCCTCAGCTGTTCAATTTTTGTGTAACATTTTAAAGCTTTTTTTGTATTACAAGACTACTAGCAATTAAAAAACAGCATCAGTAATTTTAAAATGCTGGATTTTTTACTGTAGTTATAGTTGATTTGAAATCGATTTTGACTCCTTATGTCAGTGACTTCCCATCCCAGAGTTTATACACTGCACCAGAAAGAAACAGAACAGCATGACTCTTCCATGTCCTTACTACTGCACAGTCTTTAAGGAGAATTTTATCCCCTCTTTCAAACAAAAAAAATTTGTCATTACCGTGCATGCAACAGTTGCTTCCTAGACCAGCAGCATTACAAATGAATTGCTAAATTTCTCGTTACAATTCTTGAGTTAGAAAATGGGATGCTGAGCTGATAAAGGAAGTGTTAAACAGGAAGTGAAAACAGGACATTTCTAACTCAATGACTCTGCCACATTGACTTCATGTCTCAATATTTTTTTTAAACTTCCTGTGACCATACAAGTTTAAAACCAAATGGAAACCAAAGGGGAATGGGGGAAAAAACACCATCTTCCAGTTCATGCACACCACCTCACCTTCTGTGAAGTTGTTTCTGCTATTTGATTGCAAAATACTTGCACTTCTTACATAAATGTGCTTAAAAGTGCTAGTCAAACTCTTGCCTACTTTCCTGAACCACAAACACCCTACTGGAAATAGACATTAAAAACAATTAAAAGGACACGATCACAGTTTAAAAAACTGCTGGAGTGACCAGTTGAGCTGCAGCACAGTCCACCGAGGTGTGAAGAAAAGCTGCAGTTATGAAAAGGTACCACCTAGTGTTCACTTCCAGAGTTAAGCATATTTAACCACTTGAGTTAAAGACACAGCAAAAAGTAACAAACGTTTCATCAGTCGCTTCATACTACTGCAAGCTGAACAAAACAGATCTGGAAAAACTTTTCACATCTGACAACAGAACTAAAGGAAACGGACTCTATTCTCAAACCAAAAGACTCCGCGCTTAAATAAAGAGCCAAGACCTTCCTCTGAAGAAAATCACGTTATGCCAGCTTCAGCCAGAACATCCTTAAAACCTGTAACAGAGCTCCAAGTGATGACCACAGGCAGCTTATCACAGGAGCTCTTTTGTCACAGGAGGGCATGTTTGCCACAATAACATAAATAAGCTTTTTTCAGTGATGACCTATGATAGGACAAGGGGTAATGGGTGCAAATTGGAGCATAGGAGGTTCAAGGTGAATATCAGGAAAAATTTTTTCACTGTGAGGGTGCCGGAGCACTGGAACAGGCTGCCCAGAGAGGTTGTGGAGTCTCCTTCACTGGAGTCATTCAAAACCCGCCTGGACACCTTCCTGTGTGATGTACTCTAGGTGACCCTGCTCTGGCAGGGGGGTTGGACTGGATGATCTTTCGAGGTCCCTTCCAACCCCTATGATTCTATGATTCTATGATCTTCTGTGATTTGTCTTGCATGGGAGGGTCGATAATTTTTACCACTACTTCTTCCCATTCAAGTTACCTATGCATTCTTCTGGTTCCAAGGCTTTTCTCATTTTGCCAAGTAAGGAAGCAAGCTTACACACGTCATGAAAATCTTAATATTAAAAAGCAAAAAATAAAAACCACTGCTTTAACACAGGCTGACAAGTCAGCGCATCCGGATAAAAAGAAGCGTAAGCAATTCTTACTGAACTAGGCCTAAAAATTAATTATTCTTAGAAATCAAAGCACTAGAACATGTCATAAAATGTAAAGTTGAATTCTCTAAAATGGAAGTTCATTATACATCCAGATAAATACTTCAAACGCAGCCATTAAAGAAGGTTGTTGGAGAAAAAGTCATTTCTACTCAATAAACCTCACCAGAAAGCTCACACATAATAATCTCAAAACCAATGACATTTTATTTTTTTAATACTGACACACAAGTAAAACCGAAAGACTGACTAATACAAATCTAAATTTCGACTTTGACAGAAGAAAGTTTTAGGTCTCTGATGTACCATTATGTTTTCAGCCTGCTATGTGTGGGTCCTGGGGGTTCAGACTCACAAATGAAGTACATTTCAGCTCTCCTTCTGGTGCCATTTCTTCATACAGCAAAGCTAGTGAACCATCCAGATGCCAAAAAGTACAATATTCTTCCCTCTCCTTTACTGGGCTGGCACTAGCACTCCCAGCCAACACAGTTCACCAATGCAACACAAATCTAACCTTCTGCTAGATAAATAAACGCTTATTTTTTTGCCACTTCAGCAAGGTAAACCAGCTCTCAAGCAAAGTCAAACAAGTGCCAGTGTTGCTGTGGGGGGAGGATGGTGGAGATATGGCCTAGGAGTATTCCTCCACTGCCTACCTGTAATTAGCTCTTGAGTACAGAGCTCTGGATTCCCCATTTCAGAAATGCCAACTGGTTTTAAACATGACCTGCAGGAAATCTGGATACCTCTTTCTCACACTGCTAAGAGTTGCACTTTTAAAATAGTTAAAATAAATCTGAAATTCTACCTAGGATGTGCTTTATGAGACGAAAAACAGTACATCTCTGTCATGACAAGAATCTTAAGAACAAACAGTTGAAGCAGGCCTTTTGCAAACCTTTTCCCAATTTCACGAACACTTTAAACAAGTACATATAATTTCTGGTAAGGCTTGTAAACAAGCACCACCCTCCTCAAAATGAAAAAGGTGGGGGTTTTTTGGAAGATTTCAACTTCTTTCTAAAAGGAAACACAGGAAGATCTTTCTGCAGTGAACACACAAACAAAACAAAAAGTGAAATAAAAGTAACAACAGCCAAAATCTATGGTATATGAAGCCAGACTATTCTGCAAGAGTTACAGAAGACAAGGGCCCTGCAAATAAGCAGGAGACAGGAATGAGAAAGCAGCTAATGATGGTAAGTTTCTATCTGAGGGTCAGCTCATGTGTCTGACGTACTATTCCCTTTTGGTATCGAGTCAGTCTCTCTACTACAACACTTGAGCTGAAGTTATGGTACCTAAACAACATTATCTGTTTGAAACAAAAAACCCACAGAAGAATACAGTCTATCCTGACAGACCTTAATCTTTAACTTCCTTTAGTGCATTTCAAATAGTCTCAAAGAGTATGCATTTGCTTTCTTACTCGGTGAGATGAAGATCTCACTTTGCATTTATGGGCTTTACTTTCACATGAAAACGTCAAAGGCTACAAACCTCTGAACTGAAGCTTTCATTAGCCATCAGACATACCAGCAAATACAAATATGTTGCCTAAAACTATCACAGTATATTGTGAGACCCTACCTAAGAAATAGTCCAAAACATTGAATTCTGAACTTTCTAGCAAGTTGCACAAAGCCTTGCTGTGGTGGGCTGACCCCGGTCAGCAGCTAAGCACCCACACTGCCACCCACTCACCTCCCCCTGCCATGAGAGGGTGCGAAAACACAGAGAAGGGGAGAAGATTCACAAGTTGAGACAGAGACAGTTTGATATGTGAAACAAAAGCTGTGGGCTGCTGTCCTGGCTGTATCTGGTGGGTGAGAAGGAGTGGAGAGGATAAAAAAGAGGCAGCCTTGATGCTGTGCAGGCAGTACTCATCAACAGATAAAACCCTGATGTCTTACCAACACTGTTTTAGTCATAAACCCAAAACACAGCAGTAGCAGGGCTACTACTAAAAACTAATTCAATCCCAACAAGTAACTATTATAGTGTAGTTACTGATAAAAGTAAACAGATACTAAGTTTGCAAAGAATTGACTGTTCTGTTTCGCATACCTTGGAAAAATAACTGTAAGGTAGCAGTAGCTCTCAAAATAATTTGAACTTGCTATCTTAAAAAACTGTTTTTAATAAAGATCAACTGAAGTGCTATGGATCTGGAACCTCTGTAGGGACAAATAGGAGCAGCGGGGAAATTTATTTTTCAGGTAATAATTACAGGAATTATCTTTTGGCTCATTTTAGGAATTCAGTGATGCAGTCAAAACCAAATGCCAAGATTCTGTGAAAATATATTTCAATTTAAAACATAAGCTTTAAACAGGCTTCCACGTCCAAAACTAGCAAAGACTTAAGTGCAGTACAGTTATTTAAGACAAGACTACTGGAAGTCATCATTCCAGAAACTACATCATAAAAGTGTTATAATTTAAATGTTTTAATGCTTTAAAGGTAAAGGTAGGGGTTTTCTTTATGTGGAAGGATTTTGATGCATCAGACTAGCAACTGTCCTCTTTAACTAGAGATGAACAAGCATTTTGAAACCAAAAACTCTGATGCAGCCTACCAGAGTTACGCTACTTCTTCCAAGAGGCCAAAAGAGGGAGTCAGAGCACTAGAGCTGAGAGGCTGCCAATTAACAAACATCGCAGCCACACAGGACTGAAAAACAGAAAGTCAATATGTTTTATTGAAAGTAAGTATTACAGGAGGGTACACATTCCCTTCTGCACATTTAGTCATCCAATATCCAACTTGCTGCTGTTAGTATCATTTACATTTTGCATCATCTATTGTCCAACAGAGGAAGTAAAAACGGAATAAAAATAATGCTGAAGTTTAAGAGGTCAAGTGACCACACAGAGCAGTGTTAGTAACAAAAGCAGAAGAGTGTAAGGAAAATAGAATTATTACAAAGTAATACAACAATACAGGATTGGAGGGAAGTTTGTCCTTTTGATGAAAAGGAGAGATTCATCACTTAGAAGCACAGAACACACTGCCAAAAGCACCCTCCCCAAAACTAATCTCCTGTAGTTTTATGATGGGATGGATAGCTAGAAAAAGACAGAGCACATCTCAACTGTGCTGTGGATTAGTAGCCACCATATCCGCGTGCTGAAATTTATACTGCTCTGCCTAGGGACTATTGCCTAGGTAGAACCTCATCGTCCCCCAACCCTGAGAATTAATTACTGCATACTGTCAAAGACAAACAACAAAATGCCTATTCTAATTGCTCTTCTTGCAAACTTCACTGTTCTTTCAGAATACATTCCTGAAGACTGGGATAAAGATCTAAAAGTAACTCCTAAAAACAAAGCATGTACACCCTGTGAATTTTTTTTAATGCTAAGGGACACAAACCTTCTCATGACTAAAAAACTTGCAGGCAAAATTATGCCACCCAAACCCCTTTACCTTTACCTTTAAGGCATTAAAACATTTAAATTATAACACTTTTATGATGTAGTTTCTGGAATGATGACTTCCAGTAGTCTTGTCTTAAATAACTGTACTGCACTTAATTTTCTATAATCAGTCCTGACTGATTATAAAACACAAGAAAAAATAAATCTACTTGAATTAACGCCCTGGGGTAGATCTGATAATTTGAAAGTCTACAGAAGAAAAAAAGGCATCTTTTTATTCCCACAAAAATCAAGCATCAGCAATCTTGACTTCCGTATGTGTATCTCATAAACACGCTCTTATTTCATAAAACTGCTCTTCGGAAAGGGACCCGATTTGTAGCATGCAATTAGCCAAGATACTATATACACAATTTTCTCTCTACAACCAGCAAACACACAAAGTACACGGTTGTGATTTTACAGACGGGCACCTGGAATCACCTTTTCTCTGGAGACCAGCCTGGGGCCACACAGCAGTAGTGCCTTGCCCACATCTTCCACCCACCCCCTCTACTGCCATTAGACATTCACCTGCACCGCCATAGGAAAAAAACTGCCAATATCGACTGGCCCACGGAAACAGCACCCTCCTGGCTTCTGTCAAGTCACTGGGACAGGGACACTACCTGTGTGCTCCCTCACCAGCTTGGATCTGCTATGCACCTTCCAAGCTGAGGACAGCTGAGGAGGCAGCAAGAGCATCGCCCTTTACAAAAACCTTAGGTAAATGTAACCTTCACAGATACAAGGAACTGATTTTTCATTTTAAAGCAGGAACTGTGTTTGTGCTTTTTGCTTCTTAACCTTACAGCTTCTGTTTCCAAATGGTAGTCCAAATAACCACACCTGTGCTCAGAGCTCTTGACATGCCTACAATTACTGGAAGTCAACATAACTACTATTAGATTTGTAATACTTACATAACATACACATTTCTTTTAGGACCAGGTGAAACATTCTTCCAAGATGCTTAGAGATCCAACTTCATTACACTATTTTATACTGTCTTGTCAGCAAATTAATTTCATAGCTTCACCCTGTATACATAAAAAAGCTAAACTAATTGCTTCTTCTAACTTTTCTACTTTTGAGGATCTATTTCTATTGCTCTAACATCACTATCTAAAATTATTAGGACAGCACATCAAGAAGGTCACCCTTGTATTTCATAAAGATCAAGAGCCATCCACTATTCCCAAGGTGAAAAGTAAAGGTAAAGATGTTAATATCATTGAAAAAAAAAGCTAAAAACTCACTCACTGTCTTCTGTGGGAAGGACCTGCAGGGAATAAATCCATTCTATTATATCATCTTTGTTCACCACATCTAAGGAATCCAACATATCCAGACCAGAGAGTGCGAAAAATGCAATTGTCAACCTAAAAGAAAAAGATAAGACTTACACTTCCCACCATAAATATCATGGGGAAATTAACAAACCATTGAAGAAACAGAAATATCTAGGATTTCTCAGCCTTTTACAGTGGTGCCACACATAGAGCCCAGCTCATAAAGCATTACATTTATCTACTGGACAAAATTATATTCTTGGTGCTGTAAATATTTCTCTGTCACAACAAAGCTTCTCATTTAAGCCACCCCTCCTTTTATATAGTAAAGATATGCCAATTCAGACAATAACCTAAGGGCCGGCTTACCAGGAAAAAAAAAAAAAAAAAAACAAACTACAAAGTAAGCTAGGTTATTAACATATGGAGCACTAGTTCTCTGTGATGAATTCTCAGGTGAAGAAACCCCCAAATATGCAGGAAGTGCAAGGTAACCCTGGACTGCAGCAAGCTGCCTCTCATTGCCTCTCCAGTTTCAGCTGCTTAGGAGTTAGCTGTCAAATGCCAAGGCTTCCTTTGTAACAAATGAATGTAGAAATAGGCACACAGGATGTCTTACCATCTAGAGGTACTGTTTTCTTGTCCTTTGGTATAGAGCAGCCTAGATGATTAATTTATTTAAGCATTTAAAATTAAGCACATTGAATCCAAATATCCAATACAGGAGTGCACTAGCTAGCATGCAGAATGTCCTTCTCGCTCATA
>NW_008593040.1:0-4371 GCF_000691845.1 Merops nubicus | reverse complement strand
TCCCTACACACGTGCTAACACACCTGCTAACTGACACCTCTGAGGTCTTTGTTTTTACCTCAACCTATTGCAGTCACGTAGCTCACAGCACAGCCCCTCAAACAGCTGCATTACTTGCTCTGACAGAGGACCAAAGCAATGCCACTGGCTTAGCAACCTGAGACAGCTTGCTATGAGAGAAAACGTTCATATAACGATACCTCAGAAGTTCTGACTCAGATTAAAATTAGCAGGATGTATATTTTACTGCCCACAGTTGGACCTGCCTACCCTTCTAGAAATTCTTGCTCTGCTTTCTCCAGGTAAGATGATGGATTGTGAAACAGGTGCCACACAGGCAGAAACCACAGTTGAGCATGCTAAGGAAAAACATCAGCTAATGCCATCTTTCCTTAGGAGGCTACGTCATAATCTGCAGTTACCTCAGAAATTGGTGAGCCACAGGCAGTAGGCAACTCTGAAGATGAGGAGATAGATATGAACAGAAGCCTCTACAGCCACTTAATTTCTGCACATGGCTCTGCATCAGAACCACAACAGTAAGACAAAAAAAAAAAAAAAGGTCATATTGAGTCAGCCCAAAACACACCTCCAAAAGAAGTCTTCTAATTAAAACACAGCAGCCAAACGGCGATGCAGCAGACACCGATCTCAATAAAATGGCACAACCTCAAAGGGTGACCAGCTGCTGTAGTCATCAGGTGCCTATCCACAATTAGAATTTAAGCCAACAACTTCTGCTTCAGAATTGGATTCCAGAATTACAAAGCACAAGTAATGGCCACAACCCAGCTGAAAAATGGAGGCTTCTTAGGCTTAAGTTACTTGACTGTACACTGTCTTATACTTTGACCCTCACCTTTTCTGTTGCTTTTCATACCACGCTTGCAAAAAAAAAAGGTTTCAATCTATAATCTGGCTAGTTGTTTAGACACTGAACACTAACAGTCTTCCTTCACAAAATCCCTCCAAGGAACTCTGTGATCCTTGCAAAAAACAGGAAAAAGAAAAATCAAACATGGAATAGGGTACATCTCCATTGCTCCCAAGTATTTATGGCAAAAAAAAAAAAACACAAAAAAAACAAAAACACAACTTTAATCACTGGATTCTAAACTATGTCCCTTTGCTATTACTATGAAGTTTTTGAATATAGAAAGCCAAAAACATATGCTGCACACAAAGGTACTTCTGTGTGGAACAAGCTATCTTTTAAGGCATCCAGTGACATAATAATTCTTTCAATGTGCAAAATTAGCACTTCAAGGCTTCTATCAGTTTTTGCCATTGATGAAATCTGTATAACCCAAAATCCAATTCTAGATAATAACCCACTATTTGTGTTAAAAAAACAAAACAGAAAAGGAATGTACAGTTCAGCTACACTAAATCATTTCTTTGACACCTCATGTATATATTCTGACTTTCACAAACTGTTGCCATCTTTTACTGAAACCACTTAAAGACATTTTCACACTATGTTACCCAGCTAAGGTACTTGCAGTGAGGCACAAACCACATACCAACTTCAGCACTAGGAAGTGCTGCAAACTAGATCCAAAACCACAAGTCTGTATACATAAGACAGACATTAATCTATACTTAAAAATACATACACCAAAGGAATGTTAAAAGTGTGTTTGCATATAGTTAGGTTTCATTTTGTTTATTTAGACTTGATTTTCTGAGTTAATAGTATCAGCGTGAGTAAAGAAGAGCCCATACAGTGTGTTGGAATTCACACTGATGAGCAAGAACATCTGGCACCACTGGACACACACACATCCTGACAGAGAGCCACCAAGACACTGCACCCTTATTCCATACCCTATCCTGCCTCACAGATAATTAAGAGACATGTTCTAAGACTAACAAAGACGACTTAGGAGAACCTTTTTTTACACCTCATAGTATGTGTTAGCTCTTTATATACAGAGATTTCTACAGAGGGCAACGGTAAGGAAATAACAGAAGGTTGGCAAGGAGGCCTGTAAAAACGCTCAAGTGATTGCAGGATGGGTGCTGAAAAGCACGTATATCACACTAACAGTTACCCAGTCTTGGGTATTTGACAAGTAGAACGTGTGTTTAGATAACATAGGCAGTTATGGGCCCTGCTGTTGGAAAGATTGAAGTGGAAAACTATGCCTGTGAAAATCCCTGACACATGCAAAAACAGCAGGTTTGAAACCTCCTCCTCCTCCTCCAGCATGGTTCAAGCGCTGCAGTGCCTGTGTCTCTGCTTGTGTGCCTCTGCCAAGGTGCTGCTTTGGGGATACCCAGCTTGGTGAGATAATCAGAACAAACTTACTCTTTGCATTTCATCTACGGTTTTGTGGTTGTTCCTGCAACCTGTTTGGGTTTGCTCGCACAACAGCCCTTTGTACGACAACCCACAGGTCTGTCATCGCTTTTGCTGTATCTTTCCTATCACTTTAGTTACTGCATATGTATTAACTTAGGAAATCAAGAATCAAAGCTTGACAGCGGAGGTTTATTTATTAACTGACCTACTGAAAGCTTACAGAACAGGAATCATTTGAGAGTTTCCCTCCAAGTCAAGCAAGCCATTTCTGATGACAGATTCAGTGCTCTTAATCTTCAGGCACGGAAAAAAACTGCAGTTTCTCAGCAGAATTCCTAAGTCATTTGAAGTGAACTATATGAGAAACTGAATAGGCATGATACAAAGAGCACCATGAAGTACCATCACCTGAAAGACTTCAGAGACTAGGAGAGTTGCATTCTCCTGCAAAACCTCACAGTACTGACAATCAGTACCTACAAAACACTATCGGTCAGACCACTTAAAAACTGCTGTTGCTGATGCTGCATGCAATGACTACAGACAAACAATTATGAAGGCTTTGAGCCAGTAAGTTGAGTAAAGAACATGAAATCACATTTATCCTTGTACCTACTCCCTTGTTTGATTCACTACAGCTGAAGTTAGAATGGACCCGCAGCATGGAAAATTTCATTCTCTAACACACTGGCTTTGGTGCAAAAACCAAAACCAACTCACTGACCTTTTTTTTTTTTTTTTTTAAATATCTCTCTGTAATTTAGTTGAGTTTCTCCATCTAATTCATCAAGGATCCACAAAACTGCAGGAACAAGGTAAGTATGAATAGAAGGGTAAAAGCGTTTTTCTGCTGCAGTACCAGCTCAGAAGGCTTGGAGCACTCAGTGACCTTGAACTTGTCAAAAAGGCAAACTTGGTACCCTCAAGGTTAAACTGGGGATGATGCATTTACGGTTCAATCCCCAAATCAGAATTTAACAGACACATATCCACATCTACAGAACGCTGACTTAAAAATCATTATATAAGAACTGAAAAACCTCTGGTTGAAGAAAAACTTCATGACTTCAAAAAATGCATGAATTTAGGCAACCACAACTTTTCTTGTAATTGAAGGCTTAGAAAGTACTCATTAGTCAGAAATTAAAGCATCCTGAACCAGTTTCAAATTGGCAGTTCTGATTTTCAGAGAAACAGCCAGTGCTGCACAGCCATTACGTACAACACACTGGACACTGTACTTAATGTCATGTGGCTACTATAGCCACTAAATTTAAGCTCAGACAGCTCTTTAATTTCTCAAGAGTTCTCAAAACAATTAGCACTATTATAAACATTATTCAGGAAGACTGTGGAAGATGCCACGTAAAACAGAGCCCTTGGTTAAGCTGGTAAACTGCAGCAGCTCGGCAATGTAAATCACAGAACAGAAATTTCTAGGTTGACAAGAGCCTCTGGAGATCACTCGTCCCACCTTCTGCAGAATGCAGGGCCTTAGATGAGATGACCCAGAACTTTGACAAGCCAAATCCTCAAGGGAGACTCCCTCTCTTCACTGGGCAACTTGTTCGTAGTTAACCGCTCTACAGGTGAAGAACATATTGCCCACATACAGACAACTTCATCTGAAGCAACTCATTCCCACAGTCTCCTGCCCTGACAGCGTGGTCCCTGGCGAAAGGCACACCTGCACCTTTCTCTGTAACCACTGTCTTGCTAAAGGAAGACTCAGATCAGACCCTCCCTCCTCCAGGCTGAACAAACCTCATTTCTTTAGCCTTTCTGCGTGTGTCAGTGTGGCTAAAGTCAACCCTTTGTGTTATGATTCTAATGTGTCTGCAGGTCACTGTAACCTTAATGCTTAGATAGAGGTAAGAACATCGCATGCCTCGTCTTCCTCCTGCTATAATTTAAAATAACTGACAAAGTACACTGAAACATGAGCTAATTCTTACTGAATAACTCGTATCTCTGCAATCAAAATTTCTAACTTTCCTTTCAAATATAGTGTTATGTGATATTTCACACATAGTTCAGTGCCATGCATACTCCATATATATATATAT
>NW_008593039.1:697-971 GCF_000691845.1 Merops nubicus | reverse complement strand
TGGACTTGGCACCATTGATCACCACCTATTGTGCTCTATTGCGTAGCCAACCCATCTTACTGCCTGTTGCTCTATCTCATATTTTCTGAGCTTGCTCAGGAGGATGTTGTGGGGGACTGTGGCAAATGCCTTGCTAAGGTCAAGGCAGTCTATATCAACCAGTCTCCCTGCATCTACCCATGCAGTCACCACATCATAGAATGCTATCAGATGAGTCAAGCATGATTTCCCCTTGGTAAATCCATGCTGACTAGTCCTGATAACCTTCTTCTCT
>NW_008593039.1:0-498 GCF_000691845.1 Merops nubicus | reverse complement strand
CAGGCTGACTGCTCTGTAGTTTCCCGGGTCCTCCTTCTTGACCTTTTTGAAGACTGGAGTGACATTGGCTTTCCTCCAGTCTTCAGGCACCTCTCCTGTGTGCCACAACCAAGAGAAAATGATGGAGAATATTAGAGTGACAACATCAGCCAGTTTTTTCAATACTCTTGGATGCATCTCATCAGGGCCCATGGGCTTATGTATATTTGTCAGGAAGCAGCTCTGGAGAAAAGATGCATACTCCAAGGGGTCTGCAGTCAAATCCGTTTATTGCTAAGTATTACAGCCTTTTATAGTAGACAAGAGACAGCCCCCCCGAACCCCATAGGGTTCACATGCCTAAGTTGAGCTACTGATTGGTAAAAGTCACTGTCCATGCTCTGTCCATGCACTCTGTCAGCCTTTATGTAACTCTTAGAAATGTTGTATTCAGCTTGCCAGTGTTTAGCATTCTTGTCCGGGTGAACCGCGAACAGAATCCACTATCTTCTAAATATT
>NW_008593038.1:28072-43397 GCF_000691845.1 Merops nubicus | reverse complement strand
TCCTCTCCTCTCCTCTCCCTTTTTCTCCTCCCTGCTTCCCTCCTCCCTTCTTCTGTCTCCTCCCCAGTCTTTGTGAAAAATTCCCTTCGCAGAGAAACAGAACAAATTAAACTATCATGACAAAACTACATCAATAGCAAATTACATAGTTTTTGTTATTAATTCAGCAGAATTTGAATCTATAGAAAATCCATGAGTTTCAATGTATTCAGATTTTTTATAGGATTAAAAAATCTACAATTTTGGACTGGTTAATTGCAGTATGTTTCATCCCTGATTTTGTTTCAAGACACAGATGATAATGATTATTTTCTTCATACTGAACGATCCGATTTTACAGAAGGACAAACCATATTGGCAAGAATACACCCTTCCCAAGGAACAAAAAAATCCTACAGGGAATCCACCATGAGAAACCACTTCTGGGGTGACCAGAGGCTGCACCTCTCCCTTGGAGTTGCCAGGGTCCTGTGTGGAGTGCTGCAGCCAGGCTGGAGCTCCACCCTGCACCACCCAACTCGGCGTCCCCAGCAGACAAGATCACTTATGCTATTGCCTTCCTCTGCAGTGTTGGATCCAACAAATGGGACCTGAAGTGATACTCTGCAGAGCCTGAGTGCCTCTCTTAACAAGGTCATAATGAAACACCACCTCTCAGTGCAACACGGGGGGTTTTGAATGAGGCTACAGTGAGACTGGAAAGGACAAAACCATTCCGTGGTCTTCTATATACCCTGACACTGTTCATGCTACAAACCCTATTCCAAAGTGACTTGCAGCTAGGGAAAAGATCATATTTACAGTTTCAACCTCTACTCTAAACTCCTATTAGCTTTCTGTAGATGTAGCCCTTGAGGCTATGGTCTAGTGGTTAGGGAAATGTTGGGATGAAGGTTGGACTAGATGATCCTAGAGGTCCTTTCCAACCACAGTGTTTCTATGATTCTATGTCTCTAGGTAATGAAAACTAATGTAAAGAAAATAGAAAGAAAATGTCCCTTTTCATAAAAAAAATAGCAGAGATCATGACTCTGGAAAAAAACACCTGCTGCTGGGTTTCACATTGACATTTCTTCCTCTCCCACCCCCCAAAAAAAGTTAAACTCTTTATGCCAGGAACTGGTGAGACACGAAGAGCAGCCAGAGGAAAGTGGAGAGTCACTGTGGTATTTTGTTGGGCAGTGTCAGTTGTGGTACCCTCCCCAGCGACAGTAAGACACCAGAAGGGAGGTCTGCAGCAGAAGACCAACCTGGGCTGAGCTGCCCAGCAGCTGTGTGCATAGGTTTTCAGGGTTCCAGAAGGAGTGGACTTGGTAATTCCTCAGGACTGAGTTAGTTACAGCCTCTGCAGCTTCACTCACCAATCAAAAAATGTCCATGGCATAAGTGGAGAGCTGCCCCTCTTGGCCAACTTCATGGGCACACTTGTCAGGGTAGGCTAATAAGCACTACAAAACCTCCTGAGGTGGATCATTCTGCTGGTGGATCTTCAAGTAGGCTTCCAGAGCAGACACCATGGCACATGTTGCTGCCCCACAGCTGCCACCTCTAAGCCTTGGCCCTCATTTTTCTCCCAGATATCCCCATTCTTTTAGGCATGAACAGGATGTAACAAGATAAGGTAAAATAACATCTTGCAAACTCCCCAGCTGATGGTTGCCTGCTTAAACTAGATCTCCTTGTGACTCTGCTGTTGTCATGGATGAGGGGTGTAGTCACATAAGATAGATCACCTAAGTGACTTATTACAGAATCCTAGTTAAGGCTTCTGTTTGCTGTGAAATGAGTGGAATGCACCTCACCCAGATAAAAAGCAGTAAAACAATTTATTCACAACACTAATTGATAAAATCTAGCAAGGCATCAACGTTTGATTTGATGGCAAGGTCACTGCACTGCTTGCTATAAGGCAAAGTGATTAATGAAAGCAATAGGATTACTATAAATATGTGATATTATTATAATGTGTATGCACAGTAAAAGTTTGTGCACAGTAAAATGGTTTGAAATTGGATTAGGGTGATTATCATTGGGATAGGAGATGGAAAGGGGATAAGAATAGTCCTCCTGTTTGGCCACGAGGTTCAGAGTATTCCCCCTTGGTGAACTCCTTCAGAACATAAGGTCAGCTCTACCCCTAGTCCCAGACCTGGTCAACAGTTTATGCCTAAGGATTTTGGGGATATTAGGATTTCAGTGCAGTGCTTAGTGCAACTTTGTGCCTTTTGAGATAAGTGATAGCAATAATTTGACTAAATAAGCGCTTCTATGGTAACTTATAAATTAATAGTACTTAATCAACACTGAATAATTGGTTATAGCAAATAGAACTATGCACATGAGATTTAATAAAAGTTACTAAACAAATCACACATGCATGAACACAGCTGCTCAGACTCTGACCTGAGAGGTGTCCCAGCTCAGGTAGAGATGCTGAGATCCAGCCTGCTGAGATCCTGGAGACCTGCACTCACTTTAGGATCTGTATTTATAGGCTCTTCGGGATTACAGCCTAGCTTGCCATGAGACAGAACATGGGCTAATTTAGTGCTCTTTGTGGGAAAGGTTCATATGTTTAGGACTACAAGACGCTTGTGCTGTCTCTGGAGGTGGAGATCTGCTGAGCTGACCTGCCAAACAGCTGAAGGAGGGAGTCTTGTGAAATCAGCCCTGTTTCACCTAAACCAACAGAGCAAACAACTCTTCCATAAATCCTGAAGGCCAGAGTGTCTGACCAAAGACTTCTGCCTTATTAATGGCAAAATTAATATTAAAATTCATGCCCCTAAGTACAGTAAGGAGCCAAATAGGAGTACATGCTAGTCATATAGGACTATGTTACTCAACTTGCCACCCAAATTATGCTACACATCACCTGGAAGGCAGGGACACACAGAATGAGGATATAAAAATCATAAAGGGAATATATTTCTTGAGGGGAAAGGAGTCTAGCGGAGGTGGTCAATGGGCTCTACTCCTCTTCTTCCACTCAAGATAGGGACAACTTCTTGGTAAGACCTGTGCACCAGTACACAGTACAGCTCTCCTCACACACAGCAGTGCCAGTGTAAAGACTGTGGAGCAGGTACCCAGGAATTACCAACTCGAGCATGACTGGCCTTTGGCAGTTAGTGCATTTATCTATGGCAGTTCCAAATCTATTATACCTGGTACCTTAATAAATCTGGTAGTTTTAACTTTTACACTCCACACAAGTTCTTAACTGGGGCTCTGAGGCAGACACACCTCTCAGGGTGGGGCCCTGAGCTGGGCTTCTGAGGCAGGATCCTCAGACTTTGCCAAAATGCTCAGTGAGAGCCCTTGGGATCTGACAAGCAAGCATCTCACTTGCACCTATAACACAGGGTCACAGGATGATTGACTTTGGGTTAGTGTTAGCCAGTGCTTTTCCACCGTGGCCATTAATCTTGCCAGGCTTCTTTGGCTCTTCCCTGATGGGGATGAGGTCTTTCATTGGTTCCTTTCTAGAGTGTTCAGGAGCTATGGTGCCCAGCTAACCCACCTCACTGGCTCCATCACCAGGGGTTTGGAGCAATTGTTCTGGTTCCAGGTGTACACACAAACATGAAATGCTCTGGCCCCCAGGGTTTACCAAGCTTTTCAGTCTTTTGTATCACAAAATAAAGTAACAATTGGTATGGGTTTTGCCATGCAGCCTGAAACTGGCCTTTCCACAAAGCAGGCCAGGGCAGGGTGTGGGTCTGTACCACCACAACAGTTGCTTTCAGCTTCCTGGGCTACTGCCATGCAAAAAGGATCTGATTATTTGAGGGCAGTTTCAGAAGAGTCTATTCCCAACAATGCTGAGGATATTCTGATCCTCATGAGGGCTACTGATACCTTCAGAAGTGATATAATTAATTACACTCGGAATCACCTATCATTAAAATTCATCTAAAACCTTCCCTTTACTTCACTGACAACGCTCTGCCTTAATAATGACTGAGCAGCACTGCAGCATTCACACAAAATCCCCATCATTCACAAAAAGGTCTGAGAAGTTTGCCACTGAAACAGGAAAGAGGTTAGAACCACCTGACATTCCAGCTATGACACAGATGAATTGCATCTATGAAGGAGAGCTCAAAGAAGATACCGTAAGCACTTTCCAGAGTTTCCATTTTTCATGCCATTTTCCAGCTGGTCTGAGTCAAGTTCAAGAGGCACAAATGACTTGTCAAAAGGGATTGACATGAATGATATCAGTAAGCCAGGCAAGGCTGAGAACTAGCTCCTGGAGAATCAGAGTTTTTGACTCTGGTCAGTAAAAAAGAACTGGCTAGTTAAATATTGATGTGAGATTCACAAATAAAAGGAGTTGCTACATGGAATACATGTAACAAAGATCTTCCAGGCTATAAGGAGCTTTGTCCAGCATATTTAACATGTATAAATATATACACAATATATAAAAAAGTCAAGAGCAAGAGAAGCTGACAATGATGTTTGAACAAGTCCAGAAAGAGTTTTAGCATTCCCTTGCTGACTGATGTATTTTCCTTTCAGCATTCAGTTTCAACACAAGCTGGAGAGTCATTAAACATCAGGAGAGATCCTGTTTTGGAAATGAAGATGTCTGCGTGGGCGTCACATTAAATGTTCCCCCATCTTTCAAATGACTCAATGTCTGAAGGACCCAAATGCAATATTTTGGTTGAAACGCTGCTGAATCCAAGCCCAGCCATAACTTTAACCATTCATAAAGATCTGCAAAAGGGCAAAGTGGGCTATGTGTCATTATACTGAATTAGGAGACTTTACATCCCTTCTGTTCAGAGCTTGGTTCTCTTGGCTGTGTTGTCAAGATGAAGCAAAACAGCACAGACAGCAGGATTTTATAATATCCTTGACATAACTGCTACCACCTCTAGTTATTATTGGAAAGCTATTTGTCTGAAGCTACAATCTGTTGAGCAAATGACAAAAAAATGAAGTTGAGAGAGAGGAGAGCAGGAGGGAGTTTTCAACAAAGAGCAAGATTGTGGTTATGGGGTGCAACTTGTACATTCAGAATTTTAAGTGTTCTGTAGGATTAAAAAAAGGACACGGGTCCATAAGACTGTATCCTGTTTTAAGGTGCCTTGTATCAGGGCAAAAACTGCAGCACCCAAATGATATAAAGTACTGAACAGGCAACGTAAGCACTGATTACTTCTGAAATGAGTGGCCATGGGGGGGTTATGCTCCAGACCTTCCTTAGGCAGCCTGCTGTGGGAAAACAGCAGAGAGAAGTTCAGTCCCACAGACCGTGAAGCTCAAGAATCCTCAGGCAGACACAGGATGGAAACAATTACAATTTCCTTTCTCGGGGGAACAAAGCTCTCAAATATTATATTACCTTTCTTCCAGCAAACCCCATGGTATTTATTTTCTGTTACACAGTGTATACGTTATCTGCATGAATCATTAGTGCTAAGCAGCGTTGCTAAATGAGAAAGCAGATGATAGCATTGTTTAACAGCATTAAGCTATAAAATGAAGGCTGCTTGTCAAACACCCCAGTTGAAACTGAAACAGTCGAGCAATGAAAATGCAGAGAGAAATAATCATTGAGCAATCTTGGATATTATTTCTAGTAGGATTATGTCACAGTTGGCCCCTGAATCAAAAATGAAAACAGCATTGGCTTGTTAAAAAAAGATAATAAATCAGATAAAGTAAAAAATATGTTTTGGATTTTTTTTTTTTTGTATTTGTCAATGAAACACAATCCTACACAGATCCATTTCTGTGTCAGCACTTTGAACAACAGCAAGGGCCATGAAAAGCTCATTTTTGGCACGTTTGGGCCAGAGTGGTGCCAACAGCCCATGGGTTCATGCATCCAGCCAGAGCACCTCAGCAGCAGATATCATTCCCTCCTGGCTGCCCCTGCTCCAAGCGGGGGTCAGCCCGGCTGAGTCCCATGGGTTGGACTTGCCCTGCTTTGCAGGGAAGAAACAGCTACTCAGTGAGACCAAGAGTGAAAGAGCCTGTAGTCTGCTTGGGAAGGGGAACTCCTATCTTTCCATCCTAGTGCAATGACTGCTGAAGAACTTCACCCTTAATAGAAGAGCTTCCACAAGCAGGACTGACAGCAGCCCCGCAGGGAGCAGCACCTGGCTCAAGCTCTCAAGCCCTTTCAGAGACCTCCTGCTCCTCACCCTCCCCCTTGGTGACCCTCGTCTGAAAACGGCTTCAGCAATCTCAGGGCAAGCTCCCAAATACTTTCAGGATGACTAAAAGCCCTGCTTTTCAACCCAGCAGCTACTCAGCAAAGGGGAAGGGGTAGGAGGGACGCTGCTTGGGGCAGGGGCTTGCAGGAACTGCAGCGAGCGCTTTAGGAGCCTGGTTTTGTCATCGTCTGGCTGGCTGGCTGCTGGGGATTCATTAATCCACAGGAAACGCCATCCTCGGTTAATTTGGAAAAGTCAACCTGTTATGAGCTTTCACTTGCTGGAAATGACCCTGGATGGAGAGATTAGCGTGGCTAGAGTGAGTTTTAAAAACAGGCTTTCAGCAGTAACTTGCCTTGTCAGGTGTCAGACTGCAGAGCAGTCCCCTGCTAAGGCACTTCACAAGTAAATCTCCCCACACTGCCCTCACTGCAATCTCTACCTATATCACTATTATTGCTTTTCTGACAATTCCTCTAGGTATCCAAAAAGAGGATTTAAATGTCCTCTGAGAGTTTGTCCTTTGAAGCCCATTAAATCTTACTCAGCTATGTATACCTTAGAGAAAATAAACTGCTGTGCCATGATTAATCATCTCAGATCCAGATCTATTTGTAAGGTGGAGATGCTCTGAGAATGACTGAAGACACTGAACGTTATTACAGCAAATTGGAAAGGAAAAAGGAAAATGAAAGTGTCTGTGCACTACTAGAAGTCCAGGGAAGAAATAACCAAAAATCAAGATTAAGCAAAAACAGGAACACAACCCAAACAGAACCTCCTCCTACCACTTGCAAAATGAACATCCCACAGCTCTTAGGGAGAGGGTGAAAATGAAGACACATGACAATGAGCAGTCACATGGAGGAAGACACTTGGATACTACAGTGATGAATACAGTGTTTGGAAGGGAAGAAAGTCAATAATAGAAAGCAGAGCTTCAATGTAAAAAAGAAAAGGAGAAAATGATACCATAAAATTCCTGTACTTAAAATGAAGAGGAAATAATAGCTACAAAGATTAGATTTCTTTCCTTCTAAAAAATAGGTCTCAGTTGAATTGTTTTACTTTTAAATATCCTGGGTCCAAAGTGCTATCATCCTAATTGACTTTGAAATTGCATTTTCCAACCAAAACCCACTGTTCTAACAGCTGCTTCAGGAAAATGGATGTGCCTGGAATGGCATATACCTGCTATGCAGTTCCAGTGGCAGAGACCTAGCAGGAGAGCCACTGTGGAGTGAGACCAGATGGCAAGACAAAAATAGGAAGTTTCTGTGGTTTTTTTTTAATAAAGAACAACTAGGGGAAAGGAGAGAAAGCTAGGAAAAGGCAAAGTGCAGAGCAAAGCCTGACGGAAAATGAAAGGGTATGTGTCTTGAAATCAGCGTTAAGACAACAGCTCCTGATCTGCACACAATTAAAACACTCCCTACAGATAACAGGGACATCAAAGGCACACTCTGCTTTCTGCAGTTTATATGTGCTTGTTAACTCAGGTTTCCTCATTCAGTCACTTTTCCCCAGGTTGACTCTTCAGGTGACATCCTATTGCTTTAGTATTAGATATCTGAAATGAGAAAAGATTAAATCCTGCTTTTATTTGTACGGTTCCTTTCACCCTGCTTTCCTTGTTAGGCAGTTTTCACACACAAGTTTCACTCCCACTGCTGCCAGAGGATTTAAAGAGTTTCCCATGTGACCAAGAATATATTATCCCACTCACTAGCAGTGCTGTGGTGGTGCCCCAAAAGGAAATGCAGTCCACATAAAACCAAAAAGCCAAGTAGTGCAAAAGTCCAACACAAACCTCCCCTGAGGTGCCACAACCTTGTCTTCTTAAATCTTGTTGCTTTACGTGTTCTTTAGGGAGAGAAAGCCACAGCCTGTTCTCTAGTTACTTTTTAAAGTGTCCAGCATCCCTGAGGAATCCTAACTCCAACCCAAACCAGGCTGCCACTGCTGCTGACCACAGGTGCCTGGCACAGCACCAGCACCATTTGTCCTGTTTTGTTCACTTCACAAAGAACCTGGGTGCCTCTCAGCCCTAGAGTCACATCAGAAAATAAGATCAGATTAAAAGGCCTGAGACTGGTGCCAAAGTGATATTCAAACTATTCTGAATACCAGCAATCAGTTTAAATATTCTACAACAGCAAGCTGCATCCTCATCTCCATCCCCGCTCCCACTTCATTTATTTTACATTAAGCAATAAATTCCTTAAGTTACTACTGCAATCCTTTCTCTGAGCACCATAACTAATTAATCCCCCTGCAGATGGACAGTGTTGTTCCAGAGGAACTGCAAATGTGGTGCCTGTCAGTTCATTTGATAGCATTCAATACATGTGGCAGAGCCTCAAGTTCGTGATCAAAGTTGCATCAACTCTTACCCAGATTAAAGCCCTCTAAGAGCTACAGGGAAATATGTCCAAGGCTATATGCAAACACATGAAAATGACTCTGATTTATTGATTCTCTGAGCTGGCACTCAGTCCCATGTCTTTCATGGATACACTGCCATTGCACATTACAGAGATGTCTCTTCTTTGGTTTCACCTTCCCCTCAACAACAGCCTTCTTGGCAGGAAACAAAGGATGTAAAACACAACTCCTACCAGGCAGAGAATGCACATCAGGAAACAGCGTTGTTCCCACTGGCCATCGTGTCACAACTTTCAAGAAGTCCCAGGAACAACAGCATTTTTGAGGCCAAGAATTGCTAAATGATTAAAACTCAACCAGATGCGCCCGCGCAGCAGCAGCCTCTGTGGAAAATTCAGGAAGGTTATCCTTTGAAAATGCTAATCAAAAGAAAAAATGATTTGCTTTGGTACCAGCCACTCTTTAAAATAACAAAGACTGTGCTCATTTGGATTGCAAGGCTGTTTGTGTAAAGACAGGAAGAACACGGGTTTAGCATAATGAGGAGGTCATGTTGTCAGAAGCCAGCCCAGGCAAACATGTCCCCAGGGGCCACTGATTTAAGGCAACAGAAAGAATCCCCGGGCTGGACTGCAGGGATTATTTTTTCCTCTGCAAACAGCACACTTCACTCTGCAGGACTGAGAGCCAAGGTACTGAGAGGGTTTCTCACCATTCCGCAGCACGTGGGCTTTTTTTTTGGCACTGTAGAGTCCATGTCCTTCTCTAAAGCCCAACGAATTACAGGTATTGATAGGCTTTACAAGAAGCACTGCTTCAAACAAATGTGGCTGGTTTTGAGATCCAGGACTCCTGCTGAGGACACATGTCAAAACAGAGAAGATGTTATCTTTGCTTTCTAGTAGTTCATCAAGAAGTTCCCAGCTTTCTCCATGCTTGTCATTCTTAAAGCTGCTACCAATGGAAGAGGAAGAAAACCCTACTCACAGAGCAGAGCTTGGCCAATATTTGGAAGTTTCTCTTTAATACAGAGCTGCTGTGGAGAGCATGCATTGGTAAGTTCTGAGGATGTGCACAGGCATGGGACAGCCAAAGCCTGACTTCACTGAGTGTCCGCAGAGACAAAGCAAGTTTAAGTGTAAAACTGTTAAAAAGATGTTTCTGTACAAAGAAGTATTGCTGGGAGAGTGCAGTTCTCAAAGTCCATCTCTGCAGAGGTGCAGCAGTGTCACCTCAAGCTGCGGGTTGCCCATAGGGGGTGTGGGATCTCCACTCTCAGAGGTATTCAAAACTCACCCAGACACAACCTGAACAACCCGTGGGATCTGGTTTGAGCAGGAACTTGGACTAGAGACCTCCAGAGGTCCCCTTCCATCCAGGTGAGCCCAAGACTCTCTCTGGCTAGCCTGGAGCACAGGCTGAACTGGCTGTTAAGCACTCGTAATTGTGCACATCTATCTGTTTACCAGAGGAAAAGAAGTAGAAACAGAAGGTGCCATTTCAAACAGAAGAACACTCCCCACTTAACCTTTCTGATTCCACACCACTAAGGCAGATATTAGCTGCACTTTACAATTCAGGGAACTGAGGGCTTGACTAAGGTACCCAAACCCACACAGTAAATCACTGCACAGTCCTGGGTCTCAGGGCATTTCAGTGACCTTGCCCTTAATCCTTTATTCCAAGCTATTCCTCAGAAGACTCAAGGATTATCAGAATATGTCAGTTAAACAGAAAATGCTTCATATTCTGACCTCATTCAAAAGAGTTCTTTGAAGTGATTAATTTGTTTGTGCATTGTAATTTCATTTACACACAGTTCAAAGGTGGAGCATTCTCCTTTTTTATGGAAGTAATTAAGGCCTGTGCTTTTTTCCAATTAAGTGACCCCCTGTCTTCTTCTAAGGGGTTGTAAACCAGAATTAAGATAATTCTAGGGGGGAAAAAAATCTATAATAGTAATTCATACTAGTTGGCCCCAGATGAGGTACTGAATTCAGATAATGAAGTGAATACTTCTATCAAAGGGTCTTATTCAGCTGAGGTGTGGGAATACCCTCCTGTGATAAAAGCACATATTAGTCAAGAAATAGCTTTCAAGGATGGCTGCTGCCAACCAGCATAAATCAAGTCCTGCAATTGATTAACTAATTTAAACACTAAAGACAGCTTTGGTTGCTATGGCAATAAAAGAAAGGTCAAAACCCTGATGACCTTGGAGGCTCATGATCCTCGGGAGATTTCAGAAACGAAAGTCTGGAAATATATTAAAAGATATAATGCTAGCCAGATTGCCTTGTAATGGCTTGGCTGTTTTGTCAGCTGGAAGACAGACTTCACAGCATGCTTCACACTAGTCTCCAGTGTGCAGCTAGCTCTGACTATCTGGTATCTTTTCACCATCAAAAATCAGCTGGGACATCTGAGAGCCTCAAGCGTTTCCTTTGAGCTCCACTGTTGGCCTGTTACTCTCAAAAAATCACTTCCCTTTCTCATGGAGCACTTTATTAGCAAGTTCTTACCACTAAGTTAGCTTCCTGGGTAGCTGCTCCTAAATTCATTGTACCTCTCAGCCTACATCCTCCTTAGAGGTTTGATTCACAACCTTCTGATGCAGAAAAAGCCACTTTAGAAAGTGGCAGAAAAGCAGCTCCTGAATGTCCCAGGAGAAACCAACACAGCTCAGAGAGCTCAGTGAAGCCCCATCGATTTGCAGGACCTGAGGATGTGGCCAGGGATACTTTGGAAACACCCAGACAAATATTACACCTCCCTGCTGTTTGATCTCAGCTATGGTCAGCAAATTTCATTAGAATCCTCCTGCTTTTACCCACCCAGCCCTGAGAGAAGCAGGGAACTTGGAAACTCTGCCTGTATCAGGTCAGAATTCAGCTGTCATCTTTTATTAACAGGCATCTGTGAAGGGCAAGAAAAAATAAGATGTCTGTGTGACTACAACAGCCTTATTGTGTACAGCATTTGCCAAAAATGTATCAAATTTCAATAATTACATAGGCTAGCCTATTAGCCTTTTTTGGCAAAATCTGCTCTTCGTTTCGAGGCGTACAAAATAGTCATATGTCTTGTGTTTGAGTACAAACACTGATTTCTTTTGTCAACATGGCAGGCAGTTTTCCTGCCTACTTCTGTGCAGAAGGGCTTTGCTGTTTCAAAATAAATGCTGTTTCCAAGCAAAAAGCCTCAGAACATCCAGATTATCTGTTACTCCCCATTGCGTTTGTAAAGATTGAGATTACATTCCAATCTTACTTTCTAGAAAATACCTCAGCATGCTTTCCTCAGGTTTTAATTAAGATTTTATCTGTAATTGGCATTACATTAGTATTGTATTATATGTTAACCAGGGTAGTATCCATACTTGTCTTGCCTAAAACCACAGCCACCAAAATCACCACTGAGGCTGCAAACTGGCAAAACCCCTGGCATAAACACGTTCTCCAGCACTTCATCTGGCTTTAGATTAGCCACAGAAGCTTATTTGTCTGTTTACTGGCTTGAAAATATTTTAAAAACTGATGGATAAACTGGAGGCGTGTGCTTCTTACCAGGTAATTTCACAGCCTTCATGGAGGGCACAGAAAAAGCCATTTTTGTCTGGGCACCACAGAGGGAAGCAGGATGAGAAAGAATCAGTCAGTTCAGTGGCTTGAGGAAGGTGATAGGATTCATGGTCTGAGGACAAGGCTTGAAGCTTTGTGTCACAATGACAGTCTAGACTGTGACAGATTCACCTTCAGCATGGCAGGCACAGGGCACCAGAGCATCAGCTCAGCTACAGAAGTCCCTTACTTTGTTGAAGGGAAAGCATCCAGTTGGCTGGCTCTACTTTTCCTAAGAAGAAAACACTCTGGATCAGCTCCATAGGACATCAGGCTCATTGAATACTAAATATTTTAATTGCCACATATCTTTATCCTCTCTTTTTTTCTGCCCTGAATCCATGAAAGCTTTTGTGACAGCTGCATGCTGTTTATTTATGTGAGAGGAGATTATGGCCCACTTAGAAATGTCAGTCTTGATGCACAGAGCTCCCTCTGCCTTGCTCCAGCAAGAGCAGAGGAATTCCCTCTTCCACTATAAAGCTGGAGGGTGCTGGGGAGGGTTTCACCTGTTAACTTTACAGCTACCAGTGTATCCACAACCTTCGACCTTATTGCACAGTACTCATGTGCTGTAAACCTCCACCTCCATCCACAGGAGAGCTGCTGACACTGAAGGAATGAGTTTTTCTCTGATATCCACCCAGACATCCACCTCTTTTTCCTCCTGGGGAAGAGAGTCCCTGAGGAGGAACAGTAGACACTGCTCCTGGTCCATCTCTGCAGGGCACATCCACCCAAATTGTCTCATTTCACTGTCAAGCTATGGCTATAACCAGACTCTTCACCATGAAAGCTGGAATTTTCACAAGGAAGTGCAAAGTGCCAAATGGAGAAGTTCTAGGGAGTTGGATCCCTATATTCCCCATCCTCTTCCAAGCTTCTAGTCCCAGTTCACTCTGCCTATAACGCATCACAACCTCCAGCTAAAAATAACAACAACAACAACAACAGAAACCAAATCACAAGACAGCCTCTGAGTCTTTTTTACAACATTTCAAAATCTTGGCTTTTGTTTCCCATAAAATTGAGTAGAGACAAGGCAATCAGCTTCAGGGGGAGAGAGCCACTGCTGCCCCCGTGCATGGGCCTTCCCACGGGCCCTGTGGTGCCTGCTCCACACAGGGCTGTGTTAGATGCTTTTGGCCCTTCCAGCTGCAGTTCTCCTCAGGCTGCAGCACGGGGATGTGGTGCTGTGCATCACCCTCATGAGTGACTGCATCCACAACAGCAGGGGACAGTGACAGAAAGCATAAGCCAGCAATGAACTGTGTCTCCCCAGCATTCCCTGCCCCCAGCTTTTCCCCTCCAACCAATTTCCTGCTATAACAAGTTTAAACAGAATGGTTTTCAAAGCACAGGGTGAGTCTGTGTACTTTTTTATGGCCTTAGTGACTTTCTTCAGGCTTTTTCTTAAAATACATTGGGCCGTTGTAACTGTCAACCTACAGATCACCGAGTTTCATTAAGAGCCTTTGGCTGTCATTTCATTAACTTTCCTTAATTTCAGATTCCAGAGGCCTTCCCTCAGCTGAAGTCTGCACCTAGTTCAAGGAGCACATCACCTGCAACCCCAGCTGGCCCTGAATCTGTGGTGGCCTCAGTGAGGGTGGGCATTCAAAGCCACCACACCTGGGCAGCTGCCTAAAGAAACTGATTTTTTTTTTCTGAACATTTTAGAGTCTTCCTCCCCTCTAGTTCTTTTGTATCCTGCATAGAAAAGTTAAAATTATTACTCATTAACAAGGACCACCCCATCACTTTTATGTGACAAATGCTGCCTTCTCAACAAGTCAGTCCTGGGAGAGGGTAACACTCAGTTGTTCCCAAGTGTATAAAAGAGCCTCTGGTTTGATGAAGGAAATACCAATGCCACAAGCCTGCTTTTGTCTAGCCCACTGCCACAATCCCACCAGCAAAACCAGCTCATGCATATTACCCATCACTCCATAATTCCTTGACATGATTCAGTAACCCTAAGCAAGGGCAACATGTTATAAACCATTACTGGCCCCTTTTGGATCATGCCAAATTGTTATAATCTATCACTCACCTCGGGCAGTGCAAGTTTGTTCTGTTTGATATGCAGAAAGACATTCACAGTGCTGAGATACTTGATGGGTTTTGACTGAGTTCCCCATTTTCAGAATATGTTCAGGCTATATATTCAGCTGACAAATACAGTAATAATATTAAGACAAAAGTCATCTTATGCAGTTTGGGCACAGTCCAGTTTATACAGCAAAATCTGACGTGCCTAAGCCTTGATTGATGCTCACCACATAAATTCCTTTAGTAATTTACCTGGACTAATAACTCCCAGTAATGCTTAGGAGACCACCCTCTTGCCCTCCCCAGCTACAGACTCATCATTTAAAGTCAAATGCTTCAGTGGCTGTTCCTGTCAGGCTGGGGAGGAATGAAAGGATAAACATCTCCCAGCGTGAGAGAAGGTGGTGAGGAGGGAAATCACACATCACTGGGTTCCCAGCTGATATTTTAATTTTGGAAGGATGCTTTGTCTTGTTCCTTTTGCTGACGTGAATTAGGGAAGTGGATGTGGGATGCAGAGGGTGAGCTGATGATGATAAGGATGGAGGGATTCCAAGTGACAGAGACAAAGCAGCTCTGGAAATCTCTGGACTGATGTTCAATTTGCCTGCAGCAGTCTAGCAGGCTTGGTTCTCCATTATGCTAGAAAATTCATCCCACTCTGACAAACTAAAGTGAGCTTAGCTCACCAGCAAGACACTGCATTTTCATAAACAGGAAAATCATAAAAAAACATAAAAGAAGAAAGAAAAATCCTGAAGGTATTTAAAACCAAGAGAAACAACCTTCCTGCTACCTACACAGGACACCTCACCCTTTCTCCCTCTCTCCCTTGTGCTGTGCCTCCTCAAAGAGCAGGCACAAGGAGCAGACAGAATAAAGGCTGGCACGCTTATGGTCCTCAGGATAAGGAGTGTACCAAGGGCATAACTGGAGTGTGCTGCTCTCCTGTTACTTGTTTCCCAAAGCCTGTAGAAAGATAAGCATAAATTAGAGCAGTTCTGAAGTAGCTATCTTCATATCAGGAGCTGGCAGGCCTTGCAATCCACTCTGGAAAACACTGGACCCAAGAATTCCCCAGGGTAGCATATG
>NW_008593038.1:27062-28041 GCF_000691845.1 Merops nubicus | reverse complement strand
CCATGTCTTTCCCTAGCACAGAAACAGACAATTAAGTGCAGTGCACTTGGCTCATGAATGTGTAACTGGGTGTTTACAATTGGGGGGAAAAAAAAAAAGATAATAAAGAAAAAAACATGCTGTAAAATGCACGCCAAACATACTTGAAAAGATAATCACAGGATTTTACTCCTTTCTGCACATCAGCCTCCCAGGCTGTAGCAACAGCAGCACGCACCCATATGGCTCCACTAAAGAGCAACCATCTGCATGTGGAAGAAGAAGAACATCCCTCAGAAGGCTTCAAGCTGACCCTCCTACAGACAAGTCTTGGAAACAGATGCAGATGGACAGAAAAGTTTCTTGAACTTTAAGACCACAATGACAGATTTGCTGGGTCAGATCAAAGATCCTTCTAGTTCCCTATCTGGCCATCTGAAGAAGAACAGAGCAGGCAGGTACAGATGCTTCTCCAGCTCATTCCTCCAGGCTCGCAGGCTTTGCAGCTCAAGGACTTTCCCAGCTAGAGGCAATGTCCTTATACTCAAGAGCTCTGGGGGAATTTTTCTGCTATGAATTACTCTTATAAAAGAGGCAGTTCAGCATTTTCAGCAGTTGCTATGGAGGTTGCTCACTACCTGTGTGAAGAAACACCTCCTTTTGTTTGTTTTGAACTCACTACCTGCTAATATTCTTTGATGCCTTTTAGTTTTTATAATGAATAAGAGAGTCTGCTATTCTCTTTTCCTTATAACTCACTATTTTATAAGTCTTTCACATAACCTTTCAGTAACCTCTTTTCCAGGCTGAATGTGGAAGCTATTCTGTAACTTTTAGTAAATGTTAAGATTTTTATTAAATTATATTTTTTTTTTCTCCTTCTCTTACATCTTTTTAGGGAAGGAGGAGAAGAGAGCCAGTATTAAACATAAAACTCAAAACCTGTGGAAACCACAGTGTAAGTGTGGTTTCCATCTCCCTCTTGGCTCCTAACAACTTT
>NW_008593038.1:3297-27031 GCF_000691845.1 Merops nubicus | reverse complement strand
TTCCCTACAGGCCTTTGGTTGTGGTCTCCTCAGCCAAGCTCTGGATGGACCCTCAGGAAGCCTTAATACTTCTTCAGGCTCCACGTCACAGTTCAGCACCTTCTGGGTCACTTCTGTGCTGCAGCTGAGCTGTCTCTCCTCCAGACACCAACCACCTAGCTCACATCTCTTCCACACACCTCTACCATCCAGGCGCATTTGCAGTGCTTAAGGGGTGAGCAGCATGCAATGGAAAGAAGGAGCCACCTCTCTTGACTTCCAGGTCCATTTATCAGTAAATGTGACAAGGAAGCCAGAGTTCCTGATATGCATAGAATTAGAAGGGGAAGATCAACCCCAAAGAGTGTGTTCTGTCTCTCTGCAGCAGAATGTGACATCACAGCTGTCACAAGCACCCCACGTCTCCTAAACCTCCCTGGGGAAGCTGCTGGAGCAAGCCCAGGGCAGAAGCAGCCCAGACCCTCTGAGCAGAGGCAGAAAAACACAGCTGGCACTGCAGTGTCCATGAGCTGA
Source organism: Merops nubicus (assembly GCF_000691845.1). Lineage (NCBI taxonomy): Eukaryota > Metazoa > Chordata > Aves > Coraciiformes > Meropidae > Merops > Merops nubicus. The sequence continues at coordinate 26,518 of NW_008593038.1, read as the reverse complement.
ACCTGCTCCCTCTCATCTTCCAAACACTTTTAAAAATTATTATATTACATTACATTATGTTCTATTATACCAGTATTACATTTCAGGATGTTTCATAACCAAGCAACAACATGATAGTTTCCATGAAACTACTCCTCCCTCTGCTCAAAAAAACATACTCAGCTGTAAAGAGATTCCCACTGCTGCCCACACATTGTCCCCCTCCCACCTTCCATCCATGCAGGTTGAATTGCTGAGGCAATCTTCTGTATGAACGTGTGAGTATCTGCTGAAGCTGCCTCCAGCATTGTGGAGAACCAGGGATTAATGAAAACAGAAATCCCAAGAAGACAGTATAGACAGAATATGGAAAGGGATATGGATTGTGCAGCTGAGGTTAAAATATTTTAAAACTACGTTCCTTCTATGCTTGGAATTGCCCATCACCTAATCTTGAACAAAGCTGTTGCTGAGTATCTGAGCTCAACTTTCTTTTTGCTGCTTGTCATCAGCTGTTTGTGCTTCTGTTTGCCTTGGTGCTGCCTTTCAGCAGCAGGGATAAAAGCCAGTCAGAGCATTAAGCATTATTAGCTATAGCTGTGGCCACAGGAAGAGACCTGGGGGCCCTGGGTTTGTTAGGGATTTGATATTTGTGTTCACCTTCAGAAGGAGAGTTACCCAAGCATTCTGCTTCCAGGCAGATGGGATTCCTTGCTCAGGAGCAGGAACTGGCACTTTTGGGTGCTGCATTTCCATAAAGGCTGATTAATGAAAGCAAAATCATTTGATCAGAAAACTGACATTCTAATGAGAGCAAATTCGGGTGTTACGATGTGGATTCCACCTTGATAAATCACCCACCTCCTTCCTCGTTGATTTAGCACTATAATAAAAGACAATGGGCTGCCTTTTTTTTTTCCTACTGTGTTGTAATGATTTACAGCTGCTTTTTTATGTCCTTTCACACAGTGCCCTGGAGCTGCCTCCAACCTTTTCCCCATAAGCACTAAGAATCTGGATCCTTTGTTCCAGGGGAATAGATGTAATATTCATCATCCAGAGGCCATTCAGAAGCTGCTGCCTTCCCTCCTCACTTTGAAGGCAGGTTTCCTCACCTGTGTCACTGGCAGTTTGTGCTGTCCTCTGTGAGACCTGGAACAAAATCATCCCTGCCTCAAAGGAGCTGCTCCCTCCTCTTTGGAGAGCTGAGCCTAGAAGTGATCTCCTGCTGACATGGCTTCACAGCCCCATGGCTGGCAAGGGGAACCCACCCTGCATCAAACCCACCCATGTCTTTGGAGCCTGACATCTGGAGGAGCTCCAGCTGGAAGTTAGGTGGCAGGTTCCAACCCAAGCACCTAAAGGTAGTAGTGAAGCTCTTCTCCCTTCTTTTCATATGTACCTGCTCATGCCTCACTTTTAAGAAGTCTCCATGGAATCTCTGTAAGCACTAAACAAACAAGACCTCCATTGTGGCATCATACCACACAGGGCAGAATAAAGGACCACGTTCATTTGCATCAGTCCTTTATCCCATCTCTCCATCCTGCCACTGAGGTCAACAAACCTACTGTGAGACGTCAACAACATAGAATCATAGAATCCTTTAGGTTGGAAGGGACCTCCAAGATCATCAAGTCCAACCATTGAGCCATTAGGGCTCTAAAGTCCTCTGCTAAAACAGATCAGAATCTGTCAGGGCTGGAAGGGACCCCAAGGATCCCCCAGTTCCAACCCCTCTGCCATGAGCAGGGACACCTCCCACTAGATCAGGCTGCCCAGAGCCTCCTCCAGCCTGGCCTTCAAGACCCCCAGGGATGGGGCCTCAACCCCCTCCCTGGGCAACCCATCCCAGGGTCTCACCACTCTCATCATGCATCTAAGTCCACATTTGACATCCACATGAAGAGATTTGACTTTGCAGCAGGGGCAAGAACCAGAGGGGGTTAAGCAGACTCCACAGCTCTAAATATCAAATGACTTTGATTTAGGGTTCGAGGCAATATCAAATTTTGGATTAAAGGTGCCTGAGTACATACACTCTGCAAAGAAAATACACTCAATGACAAATTAAATAGATGGAAGAGAGCAAAGAGAGCATGCATGTAGTTGCATAGTGGAAAGACCTCCCTCTCCCCTAGGTTTAAAGCCTGATAAGCCATCCCTGTACTAACCACCAGCTGTAAAATCTCCAGAGCACACTGCCCAAGGTAGGAATGCCCTGCACTTCTGCAGGAAGCAAGATCCTATTCAGCTCTCAAATGACTGAGTATGGAATTGCTTCATAACATTGAATTTGCAATGTTGAAAACAAGTTCATCTCACAAACAAAAGACAAGGTTACAGGAAAGCAACTCAGCCCTGTTGCAGGGATAAGCAACTAATGATAAATGTGTGTGCTCTCAGCCTTGGCAATACAATGTACTCTCCCCAGATGAGTAATAGGCTCAAACAACCAGCCTCGGAGACAGAAAATGGGACAATTTATTTCATCTTTATTTAATGGTCAGTGAACAACACATGATAATTAAAGCAGGCCCCATCTTCCATGCCATGCCCAAGGATTTTAATCCCACAGGCCTTCCACGGATACACTGTAAAGCCAGAGGGAAATTTCTGAGAAAGTTCATTAGTAAAAATGACCTTTTCCAAATGAATTGAAATGTATGTGCACAGGCTGAGGCTCCAGCTTGGACCACACACACCTGGAAGGGAATAAGAAACTCCTCCACTCCTTATTTCCCTCCTGTCACTTAGGTAGGCACAGAATAAAAGATATCCCCTCCCTTTACAGGGCTGGTAGACAGCCAGGAATGGAAACAGGGGAAGCCTTCAAGCCAACAGGTCAGTAACATGAGATGCTTTACTGCTAGTTTGGGGCAGCAGCAAATTGCTTCCCAGATACACAAGTAGAATAATTGCTTTTTCTGGGGGATGCTGCTGGGAGCTGTGGATGCAGGCTCACAGCATCACAGATTATGTCCCTACCAAGGGTAGCAGAGAGAAGAGAGGTGCAAGGCCTTAAGTACTCCTCTGCCATAACTTTTGAAGTCTATGCCTCCCTTGGAAGATATCAGGAATACCCTGAAGCACACAATGGGCAGCAGGTGCCTATGTTTTGGCACCTCAACAGCCTCCTTCCTCTAAGTCAGCTGCTTAGCCCACACATATGGTCAACACACAGAGACAGGTACCTCTGGAATGTGATTCATCCCATGCTTCAAGACAGGTATCTTAAACATCAGTTTACAGTTTTGGCACTGGCAGCACACAATATTCCTATCCCCTCTCTTTTCACCCCAGACTTCCCTGCTTCCCAGACACATTGGTCCAGAGTTTTGAGAGGACATTCTTTGAAGTAGATGACAGAACTAGTCCAGATGAAAAACAACTGGAAAAGAAAGGTTGCTCTGTATGATTGTTCCCCCCCTGCCCTCAGATTAGGTTAATGCATTTCACTGCATAGCCACATAAAGAGCTACCCTGAGCCATCAAAGGGAGGAACGTGGGAGCAAGAACAAGCAGCCAGAGCAGGAACCACTTTAAAGCAGTACTGCTGCTGAGAGAAATATTCAAGGAACCACAGCTTCAGAGTAGATGTTTGACCTTCAGGGAACTGAAGTCACCTGAGACAAAGCCCATGTTATTCTTGTCAGGGAGCCTTGCCCCTCCAGACACTTTGGACCATAGAGCCATTGCTTTGCCACTCACAGTGGGGGCTTTCCTGACACAGAACAGCTCCTGCACAAAGCACAGCTCCTCCTGCAGCAGCAACTGGAGCTGAGGCTTTCCAAGCCTTTTGGATGGTTCTTCTGGACAGGCAGGTTTCTACTCATTTGTCAGCTGAGCAGTGAGCCACAGCACTTGGGCTATATTGCTGTTTATCAATGAAAACATGAGCTTCCCCTTGGTGATTCCTCAGAAATCCCACTTCCTTCAGCTCCAAGGCTACTGATGCAGGCTGACCAGATCTCCTTGGAGACTACCAACTTCACTTCCTAACAGTACAGACTCCTCTTTCCCCTCCAGAAGAGGTCACTGAAAATGTGCCTAAGCAGTGCACTAGTGCATGAGGTGTCCAGGACCTAATGATTTATCTTAAAGTAACAAAATTACATCAGCAGGTATTGACAGGCTTGGAACTTTTTTTTGAGAACACTTCATTAGTCTTTGATAAAATGCAAATGATTTTGTTGACCTGCTGTACCACAGCCCACAGTGCTTATAGTTTGTTTTCCTAATCCTGGGAGAAGAAAACTAAATTTCTCACAATAACACTTTTCCTAGAGGGTTTACACACAGCAAAACTATAGGCACAGTGTTTCCATCACAGGTGTAGAGGAAACCTTGGTTCCATTTATAGAAATGGGAGCACTGCCAGGGACTTCCGCAGGAAAAAAGGTGACAGGAGAATTCCCCTAAACTACCCTTTTCTGTAGAATTTGCTGATTCATCATTTAAAAAATATTTCATACAGGCAAAGCTTTAGAAAGGTCAAAAAAACCCTGTAGAGGAGTCTGAGATTGAGGTTTTTTTAGTCACCAGCTCCTCTGTCACAGGAAAAGTCAGAAGATAAGGACTCTCTGGGTCTCCAGTATCACCAGTAAACATATATGGAGAGTAGCTAAACATATCCCTCTGTTCATTATAGGTGGCTGAAGGGAGAAAGCCTTGCCTGAAAATATCCAGATTTTGTGAAAACACAAAAGACCAGTACTGAAAAAAAGTCACAACAGTTGCATGATTTTATTTTTCTCTGCCAATGGGAACAAGGTATTTCCTGAGAGAGATTGTTTTCAATATTGCTCTGTATTAAGACAAAATACAACAGTGCAGAACAACTGGTTCTTCAAAACACCACAGAAACTGAAAAGGTACCTTGAGTTTATCTCCTCTGATTTCCTGTTTATTACAATTTTTCAGTTCAACCCAGACACCAATGCAGCATAACGATGAAGACTGCACAAAATAGACATCATGACATTTCCAGTAGAAAAGGACCCAGTAGCAAAGGTCAACTCTCCCCTGAAGTCTAAACATAAGACTTCAGTGCTGAGCCACCACCAACTACAGAGAAAGTAAACCTCATCACAGGAATGATGGTTTTCTTTTAGTCCTTAAACACAACACTCAACAGCCAAAAAAATAAAAAGTATGTTTGGTATCACAGACATTTCTCAGTCCAGCAGAGTAGATGTCTACATTCCTGATGTCTCCATCTCTCCGAGCCCATCAGATATCATCTGGAGTCCTATTAGTCTGGCACAGTGCTTGAACTAAGTATGCACAGAGAAAGGATGGAAAATCTTCAGCTGGCTCAGGGCTGTGCCTACTGACCCTTCTGCACGTTGGTAGGACACTTAGGAGTGTTGCAACATATACAAATAGCAGAGAGGAAGAGGAGTTTGAATGGCTCCACGCTGTGCAGAAACTTAAAATCAGATATCTCACCTGGCAATGGGTTTGCATTTTTTAGTGAAATGCTCATAGGAACAGCAGACTGGACCTATTTTCCAGGAGTCTAAAGAACAGGCCAGCAGTTTTATATTTGTCTTGGTGCTTTTAAACCAGTAAAGTTTCCTCCTTTATGTTCTTCCTCCAGCCACACACTGATTTTCTCATTTCCTGACAGCCAGCTGAATCCAAGTTTTTATTATGTTTGCTGGGTTGCAAAAGTCTGATTTCTATGGGACAGGCTGACTTTTCCCACACACAAAGGTAGACTACACATGTGTGTGCCATGCTTGTTATACACTGAGAGAAGGCTCATCTTACCTCCACGTGGATGTCCTCATCTGATCTGCTCACCTAATCTTCCTTTATAGTCAGCTGAGAGGAAGACAAGTTTCTGCACCAAAGCAACACGATTAAAATGGGCCAGATGAATCACAGCCCAGAAGTGCTTCTTCCCCTTTAGCATAAAGGGTGTCTAGGTGACTATTTCACACAAAATCACTATGCTGTAAGCTTTCAGGGCTGGGATGATGAGTCCTGAGCCTAAGGTTTTAGCCCTGTATTTTTGCAACCTACTGTTTCTAGGGCCATAGATAATCAGTTTGACTCCACCTCACAAATACGTGATACATTCCACTCTCTCTGATATTAGATATACTGAGTGTTAAGAAAACAGACTTGTGAGTAGGTTTATGCCATTAGACAGTAGTGCATGGGTCCAATTCTAATATGCCTCTGTCTGGGCAAGAAGGTGAAAAAAATTGTGACTGGGGCCTCTCCAGAGAGAGAAGGGAAGGGTACCTCCTCCTGAATCCCTCCTTTGCTGTGACTCACCACATCTGCAGCCTCTCTAGCAAGGTCCTGCCTTTTGGAAGATCAACCTGGAGATCAGCAAGCCATGAAGGTGATGTGGAGTAGCTAGGCTCTAGGTTCTACTCTCCTCTAGACACTGATCTAGGGATACAGTTCATACCTAGAGACATAACAAAAGGTGGGTTATGTGTAAGGTAGGTTAGTTACCTTCTGGCCTTCCTCATTCAAGAATTAAAACATCAAAGCACCTGAGGGTGTAGAGGAATATGTGTCTTTTTGATGCCATCTGAAAATTACCATTCATGCAACTCAGAGCTTCCAAAGCAATCCTTTCAAAGCTGGCAAAACTTGGAAACTTTTCCTTTGGAAAGACCTTTTGAAGCAATCTTTAGAAAGTGTCATCCATGGGCTTTGATTTCTCAATCACATGATACATCCATTTGCAACAACATCTACCACAGTGCCTTCTGAAGTGCTACCAATAAATAATGGATGACTCACTCATTGCCTTAACTCTTTTTAAAGATGTGAAGGAACTCTGAGCATACCAAAGAACCACATAATTTGTGATGTCCTAATGGAGTCCCCACTCACAGCAGGTAGAGATGGGAAATCAGGAAAGTGCAGTGATCAGCTGAGGTTTCCAAGCATGACATTAACATCAAAAAACCAGGCCCAGAAGTAAAATAATTTTACCATATTATGAAAGGTTTTCCCTGAGCCTTCTGAGGCTGCACTAGCCAACCCTTCACAACTGCTGCATTCTGGGCCTCAAGTAGCACTGACAGGTAGCAGCTTCCACTAACAGTCATTTTGCCCAACTTCAGTCATCTGAAAGTTAGCCATCTAATCTAAGCTACTCATCAAGTCTCCCCCTGCAATCAGCAGAGTGAAATAGGTGCCTGGAGTGAACAAAATTGCTCCAAACTCTATAAAGGTTTCTCAGAGAGACGCTGACTGCAGCAGCACAAATGGTTCAGAAAATTTCCACTCCCCACCACCCGCAGTCAAGTTTTCACACTCCCATGGTCCAGTTTGCCACTCCTCACTTGTGACATAGCAGTTGTTTATGGGATCAGGCTTCAAAGTCTACATCTGATCTGGTGAGCATAAAAAGAGCCTTTGTGGGAGACGCTCCCTCCTCATGGAATCATGGTACTATTGAGGTTGGAAGGGACCTCTTGAGATCGTTTAGTTCACACACTCTGTTCAGTCAGGGTGACCTAGACAAGCTGTCCAGCACCATGTCCAGTCAGGTTTTGAATATCTGGACACAGCCTTGAGCAACCTGCTTTAAAGTGTGACATAACTTTACCTCTCACCCAGTGACTATGTCACGTCTGGTTTCATGAGCCCTTCTGCACCCCTGGAAATAGGCACTACTGCCAAGTGGTCTGCTCAGCCTCCTCCACACCCTCTTCCCTCATCACCAGTGCTACCATCCTCATAGAGGATGCAACAACAGCAAAATCAAGGGCATCATGTAGCTAAAAAATTATTATGCTTGGTTGTGCTCATTTACTGTTCAATTATTTCCCTGATAAGTTTATCATGCAAGTCCAGGAGCATCCTGCTGACACAGAGAGAATGGAAACACATGGCTGGGCAGGTAGGGGAGGACCAGACCATCCTGTCAGAGAGGAGGAGGGAAGGTGACCCAGACCTTCACCTTTCAGTGCTAATTAGCCATTAAATCAGCTCAGCTGCCTGTGAAACCATATCCCTGTGAAACCATAGCCTGCATTTCCTAAACAGTCTCTTGTGAGGTTAGAAAAAACCTAAACCTATGCAGCTACCCTCTCCTAGCATGGTCCCAGCAACAGGGGAATTGCAAATTCAGGGGTGGAAGCTACTTTAGCCAGATTTGTCTTTGAAGTCACCATCTCAGCAAATGAAGCCTTGAAACACACCTTTTTTAGGATGAAATGAATTGCCCTTTGGAGGTAATTCTTTCCCTCTACGGTGACTAAAGACATAGCCTAAATATCTAACCTGCATTAGACAGCTGGTGTGTGGCCAGCTAAAGGCAGAGGAGATGAATCCCCCTCCTGTGGTCCTGGCTGGCTGGTAAGAAAGCCTGGCCTTCAAATATTCTTGCCTTTCACACATTTCACGTGGAGAGCTGAAATACCCTGTCCCTTAGCAACAACCAGAGGCCATTTATTTAAGCTTGCAAAAGCTTTTGACCAAGTCCCCCACGAAAGATTGTTATGAAAAATGAGCAGTCATGAGATGAGAGGTAACATTTCATCATGCATTGGAAAGTGGCTGAGAGACAGAGATCAAAGATAGTCAGCTTGCTTTGACTGTGGCAAAAGATTAACAGCAGGATGCCCACAAATTCCAGGCTAGAGCTGCTGGTTACTGAATTTATTAATGATACAGAGGCAAGAGCAACAGTTAGCATTGACAAAATTATTTATGCTTAACCTTTCAGCAGCAACGAAGGTATGGGAAGGAAAAACAAGGGATTTTTTTATCACATACATGTTCCAAACTGATACAGTTTTTAACCTGATCCACTTAGCACCAATAACTCTTTTCAGAGGCACTGACCATTGCTGGTGGGAGGTTATTAGCCTAAATTCACTTACAGCATCAGAACAGAGTGTTGTTTCTTCCTGCCTCATATTGAAATGGGCCACTAGACAAAGATGCAAGACTTTGGCATGGGGAATATACAACCAAATACCCCACAGGCTTTCATTCTAGGATTTATTACTTAATGGAGTACCATTAAATTAGGTAACATTGTGAAGTCTCCTGTGAAAGCCAAACTACTTTGCCTTCCCCTGGTTTGCCATCTAATTTAGGTGATTGTCATCCAAGCCTCCCACCATGGCCAGCATCTTCCTTTCCTTTTAGTGTCTCATAAGGTTTAACTGTTCTGGAGGAAATAATTGTGACGTGGTGGGGTTCACAGGCTGGCCTAGTGTCTGAAGCTCATAATATGCCTGGGACCCCAGGAATGCAATTTTTACAGGTGAAATCCCATCTCAAAGAAAAATTCACAGGCAATTGCTGAAGCTGCAGAACATCACAGCATAGCAATGGCCATTCTGTTGGTGAAAAATGGCAAAGCAATAATGTAGAGAATGTTTTCCCCCCTCAGTGTGCTTGGACCCCTCTAAAGCATGCCTGTCAGAGGCAAAGACAAAAGCTGCAGGGTTGCCTATAGGGTATAATTAATCCTACATCATATTAAACCACAGGTGTAGCAAAGTTGTCCCAGAACTCAGAACAAAAAACTGCCAGGCCTTTTAAAATACAGTCTGCAGGTGGTTACATGAAACCTTTGCACTAAAATGATAGGGCTTTGCCATCTGAAATGCATAAGCCTATACAAAATCTAACTACCTGCTGTAAATTGAAGGACTATAAAAGTAAAATTGAACAATTACCTTTTGTGGGCAGTGTGGATTGAGCTATATATCAGCTTTAACGTGACTCCAAAGCAGTAAAGTCCCACCAAATGCAGCTGAAAGGGCTCCAGTCAATGGCTTATTTAAACTTTGGGCTAGGGGTCCAGATGGGGTTCAGGAGACAGAATTATCAGAGGGATCAGAGCAGTGGCAGGGAGCAGGGAAAGCCATTGTGTCACCACATCTATTCAGTGACTGGAAGGGTACAAAATGGGGGGATAAAAAAGAACCCAAAACAAAAATCAGAGAAACCTCAAATGATGAGACCCAATTCTGCTGCCAGATACCTGCACAAGACTCCTACAGATTTCAGTGTCCTGGATGAAGGAAAATGAAGGTGTTCATGCCTGTAACAGCTCTTCTTTCTTTCACTCCTTCCTTTGATGTTTCTCCATAAGTAAAACCAGAACTGTTCAAAATCCTGTGATTCTGTGATTCTTGGGAACAATGGAAGGAATTTAGAGGTAGTTCTCTATTGCCAGCCAGCTCTCCACTAATTTAGAAGATGCCTCAGTTTGTTCTTTATGCTGGTTTGTAAATTATACTGACGATCCTGCTTAGGTAGAGGCAGTTGTGGTGGGGAGTGGTGGACTTTGGGGGAGACAGGCTTTCTGCTTTTGGGCTCTGGGAGATCCTCTGTGGGATCTCACCTGCCTGAGCAAGACTATTTTGTCACTGCAGGGGCTCACATCTCCCAAGGCAATGGTGTTAGCTGCAATCTGGTCCAGTCTTGGAACAGGGACAGATGTTTAGTGCAGATCTAATAGTAAGGTAAGCATGCCCCTGAGCTCCACTCCTTCTGGTATAAGCTGAGCAGACTGTGGTCTGGAAAGCCATACGGCCACGTTACTGAAGTCATGTGCTTAAGCTCCATTTTCTTGCAGGCCTTTGAGTTAATATACTATGAAAGACAGCACGTCAAACTCAAACACAACCTGGCACCAGAGCAGCTTTACAGATCCTGAAGACATGCTGCTATTGTGCATCTGGCCAAAGCAGAATGAAAGCACAAGACCTCACCTCAACCTGCTCTCACCTACATGAAAACGTTCATCCTATCCACTGAAATCCACTGAGACAATTAGCCCAAAGAAGGCTTCCTTGTAGGAGTCAAGCTTGGCAGAGAAAGGCCTTGTGAAGCTGAAATGGCAGCAGCTCCATCACACACCAGTGTGGAATAATCCCCACCTTGGCCCTGCCAGTCTCCTTTCAGCTGGGAAAGCCCCTGATTCCCCAAAGGACTTTGTCTGAGACAACCACCACAAAATAAACACAAGCTACCACCCATAGTCAGCTGCAGGCAACTTCAGCTTCTGCCCACATTTACAGGAATCCTTCCATGCCAAAGTATGCAGCAGACTTTGTTGTTATATCTCTTGGCCAAAGGTGATCGCAGGAGGAAAATAAAATCAGGGTGTATATGTTACCACTCATCATCACTCACAGCCCCCATGGCACCTCAAATTCCTGTCCCTCCACAGTCTTTTGAATGTTCACAATTAGGCTGATCTGGAAACGTGTTTTCCCATCCTTAAAAATTAGTGGGATTTCAAAAATGCTTCCTGTCCTCCTTCAGAACAATCTCAGTATTGTTTCCTGAAAAATCATGAGCTGCCAACACCAAACCCCAAAATGCTCTCCCTACAGCAGGCAGGTTGATTAGAACTTCTGTCTTGGTTAGAAGATTGTACCTGATGTCCCAAAATCAACTGATTCAGATCAAAGACCTAAGCCACAGCTTCTCTCATCTGATTCTGATGAAACAAATGTCTGTTTCTTCAGAAAGCCCCCCCAGGCACCTCTGCTTGCCATACCTCTGATGTCCTGATGGACCCAGGCAAGTGTTTTTACATGTTTTATGAATTAATCAGCCAAGATGCACAATTCAAGGCTTAATCTCTCTAAGGTCATCTTAGAAGATAATGGTATGGAGTCTTCTCAGCTAGAAAGATGCTAAACATGACTTTGTGACCCTTTTAGAGACAATTGCTGCTGGTAAGCACTGCGTGACAGTGACCTCCAGCTGACCTGCCATCAAGCACAGTTTGAGTAGGTCTCTATGACTGCAGAACCCACTTCAAGGCCATTTCAGCAAGCCCAGACCTGGGAATTTATATTCAAACATGGCCAATGAAAACTGTGCCATCACTGAGGGGCTTCATCCTGAGCTGGGGTGAGACAATGTGTAGGAATGTCACTGAAGCCAATGGGAAGCTCCTCTCCTCCACCTCCAGTGACTTGTGCCTGCCACACAGAGAGCAAATGCAGGGAATCCAAAGACCTTTACTTTTTTCCATCCTCACTTACTTTTTTTTCAACCAGACAATCCCCCAAACCTCATTAAATCTACTAAATGGTGGTGGAGTCTATGACCTGCCCCTCAAAGAATGGTGTACTTAATGGAGGTTGTCTAAGGTGCTATCTTGTTTGTTATGGCTTTACACAGCAATGCAGAGACCTTTAATAAATACATTCCAGTGATTGCACCCTATCAAAATTGCCTTTGAAGATACTTTTACAGGAATCAGTAGGTTTCAATATTATCATGACTATTGAAGATTGTGTTTAAATGCCTCAAGGTCAGGTCTGAACTTTTTCTCCCATGTAGGAATGTAAGACCTCAATCACACCCCAGTGAGAGAATGCACTTTTTTCTCCTACTTAAAAATCCATAACACCATTAAAAATGAATACATTGTTGTTAAATAAATGTATGAAGCTCAGATTAAAACTGTTTGTATTTCCTGCCCTCTGTCAATTATTAATATCACCCATAATAGAGAGATTAATACCTACACAGTGGGGGATAAAAATCCAGAAGACAATATAAGCTTTCTCTTTGGCAAGAGAATTATTTGCTCAGGTTTCACACCCAACAGGAAGCACTTTTGAAGCAAGGAGCCTGTTTTTGCACTGGTCAGCACACGACTGAGCAGAGCAAGTTGCTGCTCAAAGTCTGAGAACTGGCAGGGGCACACTGGGGGACAAACCCCATGTGTTTGCATCCACAAAGTCAATAGGGGAGGAGAAAGGTATTCCTGAGGACAAGAACTGGAGTCAGGAGCTAAGCAATTAACATTGCTTTCGTGCCCCTCTGTAATTAACAGAGATCAAAGAGGACCTGAGACCATTGATTTCACCAGAAACAGGAGACAGCAGAGTAAGCACCAGCACCAGCACCTCCACAGCAGGAACCAAAGCACCTCTCACAGCCACACGCACAGGGCTGCCACACTGGCTTAAAGCACCCAGAAAGACACTTGTAAATCAAAGAGCAGGATTTTAACACTCTGAGGTCTACCAACATATGGACAGTGCATTAGAAAAGCTGTTGTTTGACAAACAGCACTAGCAAGTAGGGTTTGTGCTAGTACAACTTGTGTTTACTACTCGAGGATGTGATGAGGGAAAAAGCAATACGAGACAAAACCAATAAATACAAAATGTATATACTGATGAAGAGGAGGGAGAAAAGGAAAATGTTGCATCATCTTTTTTTTGAGTGCATGTCTCCAAGCTGTTTTCTTTTATTTGCATGCTCCAGCTGCACTGGTAGCAGTGTTTTGTTTTTCCAAAGAGCACTGCATTTGTTCAGGAGGGATGAGTTTTGTGCTTGGTGCTATCAGGTGAGCGTGTTTTGACTTTTCAGTTGTTTGCCCACAAGAAACCAGCAAATACAGGGTGCTTTGCAATTAAGAAGCATAAAACTTAGAAATTACTTGGAAAACAAAGCAGAAGACATTGAGTAGAACATGTCTAATAAGTGAGAGAGGCTAACTCAAAACTATGGAAGTGACACGCAACGTCCCTACTACTTTGAAAGTACCTGAAAGGAGAAAGTACTTGTCCACTTCATGATTCCATTTCCATAACTGTGAGTATTTAAAAAGTGATTCCTATGGAGCTAAACTCACAGGTTTAGAATTATAGAGCAGGAAAAATTCCTACCAGGATAATGACACAAAAACTGCTTTTGCCTGTACCTTGTGTTCTCCTGTTGATACCATTCCCTTGTGCCATTTTATCTTCCTGCCCCTTTTTGATCTGCAAGGTGAAATCCTGATCTGCTTCATTCTATTTTTCCACCAGCTCTAGAGAACCATAAACCATTGGGTTGGAAGGCACCAAAGAGATGATTCAGCCCTTTTTCTGAGGCAGCATCAAACGTATTTTATCATTTGTGCTAATTCCAGGAAACTCTGGATTGGTAAATTACTTCTGGGCTAAACTTCAATTCCATCCTTCTACATACGGCCGGTTCAATACAGGCTTGTTTGTTTAAATATAAATAATCTTAATGGATGTCAGTCCTTATTGGAATCATTCCATTTCAAGGATTGTTATTAGGGTCTGCTCCTATGGAGCTGCCTTAGCTGCTGCACACTTGGTGTTGCATCAAGCAGTGGGCTTTGCTGGCTCATACTGTTTCCTGAAGATCAGCCCATTGGCTATGCATGCCAGGAGATTGATAATGGGGTTTATATTCAGTAAATAATGTGTTGTTTGGGACATCCATGGACTTCCATGTACAATAAATCAACATCACAGCAGTAAACGACAAATCAGTCAGATTAATCCTGTGCTGTGCTTGAGCATCGCTGCCACAGATAATACTAATCAACAAGATAAGAAATAATAAGAAGATATAAGAAATAAAAATATGTTTAAAGCCTTTAAAATAATTCCCATTCATTGGGCTTTACGAAGGTCTTTGATCATTTATAAACTGGATCTTTTACATTTAGACACCAAAGGTGATTTCCTTCTGATCAGTCTGCCTACAAATGAATTCAGACCCACTGAGAGGCTTTAGTGGTACAGCTCCTGAAATTTCCATTGAATGTTTGCATCTATCTGATCAAAAATTACCATGAAATATTTCTGATAAGTATTTATTAAAAGCTGGAGCATGGTAAATTGTTAAGTGTACTAGCTTAAAGCAATTTAAGCATAATATGGCTTCTTGTCAGAGTGATATATCCACGCAGCTATTCCAGATGAAGAGACCTGTATAATCAGAGAGCTGCAGAATCAGAGAACAACCAGTTGTGTCACATAATCTCTGTGCTCCTGTCTCCTGCCTGGGCTAAAGACAAATGCACAGCATTCAGTGTCTGCTTGCCCATGCCAATGACTGGCACTTTAAATATCAAGTGCTCAGCCACTATTTTTCCCATTAAACTGCACTCCTCTTTGACTCAGAACAATGTCACCCACTTTTATGAAAAGCTTGAAAGAGGCTCCATCAGATAAAGCGTAGTGGAAGTGCAGCTGGTGCATTCTTGTCTCTTGTGAAGGCTAGCAAAAGAGGCAATTTTAAGGTTTCAGAAGAGTCACTTTAATCTGGCTTAAATCCAGACTGCTCAATAGAGTTCTTCTAGCACTCCTCTGGTGCTTCTTTCCAGCTGCATCAAGGTTCTAACTCTACTGTTCATACAACTGCATGGTGGGGCTCATCTCAGCAAGTGAGATAATATTCTTTTTTCTCCCCCTCCTTTTTAATTCTGACCAAGTGAGCTTCCAGCTGCATAATTTACCTACTGTGTTTAGCAATGCAAGGCTATGAAACTTAAGCTGCTCAAGGGAGATGGTAAGAATGAGCCACCTGAGGCAGAGACAAAGGTGGGACTGCCACTCTCATAGGCAGCACTGATGTTTCTGGGATGAGAGAGCCTGTACAGTCACAGCTTAATGTTCAAAAGTCCAAATCCTGTAACAAATGTAGCACTCTCAGTGATGTATTTCCCTAATTTAAGGATGCAATCAGCTACCTCAAAAGCAAGCATCTACCTTGTATCATAGAATCACAGAATGGCTTAGGTTGGAAGACACCCTCGAGATCATCTAATCCAACCCCCCTGGCATGGGCGGGGACAGCTCTCAACTAGACCAGGTTGCTCAAGGCCTCATCCATCCTGGCCTTTAACACCCCCAGGGAGGGGGAATCCACAGCCTCTCTGGGCAATCTATCCCAGAGTCTCACCACCCTTGGACTGAAGAACTTTTTCCAAAGAATTAGTCTGAACCTACTCTCCTTCAGTTTAAAAACCATTTCCCCTTGTCCTGTCACTGGGCACTCTTGTGACAAGTCCCTCTCCAGCCTTCCTGTAGGTTCCCTTCAGGTGCTGGAAGGCAGTTAACAGGTCCCCCTGGAGTCTTCTCTTCTCCAGGCTGAACAATCCCAGTGCCCTCAGCCTATCCTCATAGCAGAGATGTAGAGTTTTGAATGATGTGATCATCTCTGGTAAGAGAAGACTGGACTCTGTGCCCCAGGAGTTTCATTTCAGTTTTACAGTCTTATTATTACCTATTAATAATACACCACTGCTGACTTCAGGATCAGTGTTTAATTCTAGTAATGACTGTACAATCTCCCAAAGACCAAACAGAATTGCAGCCCACTAAATAAAAGAAGGGTAGGGACTGAGCTGAAGCTCTGGCCCACCAGTTGTCCCCACTGCTGAAGTTAACACACGTCCCAGCTCTGTTCTTCCCAGCTCCAACCAGCTTTCTCCAAAATAAACCTACTCTAGAATTTCTCAGTATCACAGATGTAACCACTCAGCACCATTAAGCCTGGAGGCCAAGGATTTACCAGACACAGCCAGAAATCCCTGCCTGAAGAAATTACAGTCTGGGGTTCCTATATACCTGAGAGCTGTGCCAGTAGGAGCACAGAGCCTCTCTGAAGTCCTGGGAGCCCTATGGGGTTACCATGAAGTGTTTGGACCAAAAGTACCAAGGGTTTGGACCAAAACTGGAAACCATGAACTCAAAGCAGGCCAGGAAACAAATGGCCTCTAAATCTTTTGGGATCAATAGGCTTGTTCACAAGGAAGATTTAAAGGAAAAAGAAATTAAGAAGTATGGGAGAGAATGGAAGGGTGTCAATGTTGAGATGCAAAAAATGAAAGGCAGGACGGAGGAGTGTAAGATCCAGGAATGAAAAAAGAAAAGGTTTAAGGAGAATAAAAAGAAAGATCTGGGCCAAACCATTTGTCAAGCGCTCTGAGGAGAAGCAACACTCGCCAGCAGTTTGTCAGAGCACAGCACAGCAGCCTGGCAGGGTGGGTCTGAGAGCAGCCATTAGATCCCAAAGAGGGTGAGCATCTGTCAGACTCAGTCTCCATCCAATTTCATGCTCCAGAGAGAGTGGGGAAGCTCAGGCCACCTCATTTTCCACCCAGCCAAGTCAGGCTGCCACCCCGCGGCACCAAACTTTCCACCTTGGAGGCATTTATGGCTTGAGCTTGTCACCCCATAATGAACAAGGACCACAGCTAGTCATGGAGGAAGTGCTGGGACCCTGACAGGCTGCTCAGCAAGCAGCAAAGCTAAGGAAGGAGTGGAAAAGGTGTGGAAAGAAATGTGAGAGATCTCACAGATAACACGGAGCGGAGGCAGCGATGTAATTAGAAACCTCGTTTTATTTTCACTTGACGGCCCGAAAAAGGAAGGTGAGGAGAAGCTTTTAAATGAAACATGACATTCCCTTATTAAAGTCTGATTTAGACTTCAGCAGTCTTGCTGCTTTGTATACGTTCCACTGCTCCCACGCTGTGGGTAGCCGAGCAGTAGAGGTTTAATAAAATAAAATAAATTTACATGGTAATTTCCTAGAACAATGAGGGCTTGTTTTCTGAGCAAACAGCCCTTTTGGTGTTGTTATCAAAGATGACAGGGCTGGCCATGTTGTAAATATGAGGAGGAGAGATATAGTCTCACTTAGAGACTTAAAAGTCCTGTTATGGGCCTGTTTCCTAAGCAAACGAATCTCGTGGGGACTGCATGGAAAAATCTCATTATCCAGTTGTGTGTGGGTTGCCCTCCTTGGACAAGATTGCACTGCTGCCTGTTTGTCAAAAGCATCATTGTCCAGTGGGCTCCACCGTGGCCCTGCCAAGGGCCCAGCATCCATCGTTGCAGTCTAACCTGAACAGCTCCCACTCATGGAGCAAGGTCAGCAGCCCCTGGCCTATTTTGGGGTGACCTTAGGTGGCAAATCTGCTGCATTTCTGGCTGGTGAACCTGGGGGTCGCAGGGTTTGTTTGAGCCCAGAGCCAGCAGTAAGTAATCCCTTTCAATATTCACAGTAATCCCTCCTACACACCATGAAGGACATCCCCAGCAGAACGTTCATATTAAAGAGGACATACAGAAAGTGGCCTCATATTTTAGAAAAAATAGGAAATAACTGAACAACCCTGAGGAACACTATTAGTAACACTTTCAGATGAGGAAGTGTGGGTTTCTCTATCTCATCAGCTTCCCACTGCAGCCATGGTTTGCCATAATAGGATTGAGAGCTCCTCCTGAGATTCTATCTGCCCTCAAGGGTAAATAAAATCAGAGCTGGAACTTTCTGACACAACTTTGTCACTGGTTTATTAATACTGGCAGGCAGTGACCAGAGGATGGGTGACACCAGCAGCATAGGAATTTTAAGGAAACATTTCCTGTAATGAAAGTAGCAGCAGTGGCAGCCAACAATGGCACAAATGCCCCTGGGAGGCTTTTCCTCACTCACTTTTCTATGGGGCCCACTTTTCTTGATAATGCTCAGTGGGAGATTGCTTTGTTGTTGCCAAGCTCAATGGGAAATGCACAGTTGCCACATAATTTGATATTATGTGCATCTAGGGCCTGATCCAGAGCCAGCTGACATCCATGGCATGACTGCTATTACCACTAGTAAGGACTGTGGTTTGGGCTCTCCCAAAGAGGTGTTTCCAAGCATAAAGCCCTACAGAAGATTATCAGCTCATTAACAACACCACTGGAGGGATGCTGTTTGGAAGGCAACATTAAGCTTTGAAAATTACTCACTTTAAAAACTGGGGTTTGGTTCAGGGTTGCAAGTCAGCCTCTACTTAAGGAGTGCTATGAGCATTCTTTAATCCTTGTAAATCCCTTCCAACTCACATACTTTTCTAAGGATGCTATTCTGGTCTCTCCTCAGGGAGATTTTTGGGCCACCACCCAAAACTGCAACATGGTGAGTGCACTGCTTTGAAAAAAAACTCTCAGAGGTCATGAGTTTATGCTTAGGTATTTTTAAACACTTTGTTATTCTGTGCTGCAGTACAAAAGGCCTGACTATTGCCAAACTGAGAACATAGCTCAGGTTTTATAGAGGTTACCTGGCATGTGGATTAAAGAACAAGCTCCTATAGGTCCCAAGCCACCTCTCCCACTGTAGCTGGCACTGAATATGCTTTTCTCTCCATGACAGTGCCCTGAGGTGCATCAGAGTATCTCAGTCCTGGAGGAACAAAACAAGGCACCTCAGTGCAACAGTCAGGTACAGGAGTCAACACAGGTCTGCCAGCACAGGTCTGGGACTAAGACCAGCTTTTCTTTCTGGCTGACCAGCCATGGAGATGAGAAGGCTGGACAGTACTGTTGCAAAAATGACTCTGCCAGTGCTCTTGGCTCCTGCTCATAAAAGTTGATGTCTCAAAGCTCGAGACCCTTTCAGATATGCAGTTCTCTCCACAGCTGCATGACAAGACATGCTGCAAGAGGCACAAGCTAATTCATCCCAGCATCATCCAAAAGTTCATCAAAGCTCTTTCACTACAGGTCCCCTTTACTTCTTAACTAAAGAAGAAGCAAGTCCCTTCATCCACTGGGATTAGACCACAATGCATTCCACCAGCTCCAGTGGAACAAAGAAGCCCTTTTCAGAGCAAACACTTTGAAAATCAGGAAATTTAGTATGGTGAGATATGGCAGCTTTTATACTAGCACCCTGATAAGAAAATGATTTACTATAGATCTGCAGCTGCATCCTTTGAATTCCCATATACTCCTCAGGCAACTGATGTGACACAGGCAGCCAGCTTGAATCCCACATGTACCAAGGACCTAATGTCTTCCTGGGTCTTGGCCATGTCTTTGGAATTAAATGCTAGGTGCATGTGAGGGACTTTGAGGAGGCACAGGTTTCATGCTGGCCTGAATGCTGGATTACTCACAGTGAGAAACCCTTTTGCAGTGTCTAAATCTCAACATTTAGCACGGTTGCTTTTGAAGAAATCGAAGTTCTGCTGGAAGATTTCTTTGCTAAAGGAGACATCATCAGTGTATAATGGGGTCCTGAGAAGGGCTTCATTTTGTGACCACTGTTACGAAACCCTCTGTGCCAAACAGTTAGCAAAGGGTTGTGCAGGGGCTTCAAAGGACATTGAACCAGACACGTACCATTGGTCTTCCTTGAAAAGCACAACTCAGACTCCCTCAACCTTCTCTACAAGCTCCAGCATTTGACTCTGTCACCATACCCACAACATCTAGGGGCCACGAGAGGCTTTTCCCAGAAAACTTTGGAGGGAAGTTTGCCAAGTCCCTGATGGCAGAGCTGCAGAGACATGAGACCTGCTGCAGCCTCTCCTGTAGATTCCTGCATCCTCCTGAACGGCTGCACCCTTTTTTGAAGAGACTGGGAGGTTTCTGCTTCCCCAGAGACACAGAGGAAGGAACTATATGCTCTGCACTGAATGATCTAATGTAATCTGGGGACAAAGCAGCTATTAATCACTTTTATTGATAAACAGTAGCTTTATTAATAGAAAAACTGCCAGCAGTGTCAATTATTCATACAAATTTGTGGGCATATTCTATACAAAGAATGGAAAATAGACTTCCACCTTCTATCAGAACTGTAATTGGTAACTTCTGAAATGTGGGCTTAACTTTAAGTAGTTTTAAAATATTGTTTTATATCGCTCTCATCCCCTAATTTATCTCTGCCAGGCAGTGAGGCAGGCTCAGAGCCATCTGAATGCTGGGATGAACTAGCTTGTTGTTTATCTGTGTGTGAACATCAGATCTGTGTGAGTTTCCCAGTGCCATGCTACACACAGAGCAGGAGAAGAAAGTGGTTGATCATAGGATATTAAAGGCAAATTCAATATAGGTGGATTGCATACCCCATGGCAAGAGCAAGCTCCTTCCCCACATCTGCCACAGATACAAAGCTGCAGCTGGTGTGTTCAGCAGCTTAAACCTTCTTCCTCCTCCAGCCCTGAGAGATGACCACGCTCCAGGTCTGTGCCCCAGACTCCCTCCCTGCATGGCAGGGCATGGGGGTGGGAGGGGGTGGCAGGGATGCATCTGGGTCCTGGCGAGCAGCTCTCTGCCCCAGCAGGCCCTTGGCACTCCAGAGCCATGCTGAGGAACCAACACTGCCAAGGGAAGCTACAGTTAGGACAGGTTCAGCTGGTGCCAGTGCCATCACACCACACAGCTGCTTGTGATACTGGCGGGCTGGATTTGAAGATCTAGGCCCCCTTTTGCCCTCATGTAAGAGAAGAATGTTGAATGCTGTCACTGAGAAGCCCATCTCACCTGGTTAAGCCCTTGACTTCAAAACCCCTAAATAAATCCATGACTTTCCACAATGCAGAGGTTCCTGAGGAACTAATTACAAGCTCTTCTTTGTTCACCGTAGGTATCTTCCATTAAAGTCACACCACGTTTTCCCTGTGGTAACTTACATGCCCCAAAAGCCCAAATTCTGTGGAGGCTTAATTACAGTTTCAGGCTGCCAAATCCCTTTGGTGCATCTTCTTGTAAGTCACACTTAACATATGTTATCATCAGACTCAAGGCCCTGCAGCAGCAACAGCAACAACAACAAACAACGAGGACCTTGAACAGCCCTCAGCACATCCAGCAGCCTCCAGGAAAGGAATACAAAACACTTCCAGCCAGCTTTCATACCATCCAAGTGATGCAGTTTATTGACAAGCCACATTCCATACCTTTGCTCCTGCTGCAGATGCCAGGCTGCAGACAAGGGGTTATCAGCCTAGCAAGATGCTTCAGGAAAGGACTCCACCTCACCAGCACAAGGTTACACATATGCTGTGTCACAAGCCAGGTGACTCCTAAGTGGCCCTCACCTTTGGATAAAACACAGCACAAAAGCTACAGCATGTTGAGACAGAGTTTTTCTCCAGATGACCCTCCCTTCTCAGCACAGAGATGCAACTCAAGTGCTCTTTCATAGACTGAAGCACCCACTATGCCCCTCCACTCCTGGGGACCAGAAATCTCCTCAAAGCTGACACATTAGGTCCCTGTGTGCTCTTGGTAACATCATAGAATCATAGAATCCTTTAGGTTGGAAGGGACCTCCAAGATCACCAAGTCCAACCATTGAGCCATTAGGGCTCTAAAGTCCTCTGCTAAAACAGATCAGAATCTGTCAGGGTTGGAAGGGACCCCAAGGATCCCCCAGTTCCAACCCCTCTGCCATGAGCAGGGACACCTCCCACTAGATCAGGCTGCCCAGAGCCTCCTCCAGCCTGGCCTTAAAGACCCCCAGGGATGGGGCCTCAACCACCTCCCTGGGCAACCCATCCCAGGGTCTCACCACTCTCCTGGGGAAGAACTTCTGACCTCCTTAAAACTTAGTAAACCAAGCCACAAAGTGATCTGAAAGAAGATTCGTTATAAAAAAATAGACATAATTTCCAGATTACTCCAAACATTCATTCCTGCATAACTTAATAGTTGTTTCCATACAAGCCACAGAGTAACAGCTGGGTGGAAAAACACATAGGCTAAACAGAGGACATCTTTCTGAGCTGTCCACCTCTTCAAAAGACACTTGAAAGATCAATATGGTGCTAGACGACCCTTCATGTTTGTTATCAAGTTGGAGAGGAGAAAAAAGTGATGGTTACACAGACAACAAATTGAAAAGCTCCTTTGTGGCAGCTGAAGGTGGATCCTGACCAGCTGGAGCACCATTGTTAGCCCCTATGATCATACTGACACCCCAATGCAGTAAGTGCAGTAAGAAGGAAGTTCCCTTCCTAGAAAGTTAATTTCAGAGATCCTACAGTGAGGTTAACAAGATTAGTTTTCCAGTTGTCACTGACTTTGCAAGAATAATACCAGATGAAGGCTGGAGGGAGAGAAAGAGGAAGGAAAGGGAACTGTGACTCCCCAAAACGCTGGTTAATTGCAAAAAAAGCTGCTGCTAAGATGTGACTTGCTGACAGGGAGAAAAATATATCAAAGCACCAAGGAGACACATCAAAATATCAAAATTGAGCTGAATAAATCTCAAGGGATGACAGAAGATCTGTTGCTTAGAACTCACATAGAAGGATTTCTCAACTTGCTTGCATTAAACAGTCTTTTTTCTTTTTTTCTTTTTTTTTCCTGGCACAGTTGAGTCCTATTCCAACAACGTGTGAACAGGTATTTTCAAGACCTGTCAGAAATTATTCCACACATACTAGGAGCTGGGATTGAAGCTAACAGTTGGTGCAGATAAAATAGCCATGAAAATAAGGTTAGGGAGTTGCATATTCAGGAGGGACAGGAGGCAGCTGATTGTCTGCCCTTGGAGATGCACAACACTGGCCATGGTCAATACTACTCTGAAGGCAGCTGAACTTCAACAGACCAGAAGCAGTTGCTTTAAAAATATGACTGTGTCACATTGTTTTATTTTCTGCTGTGAAAGCTGATTCCCTCCATAGAACTCCCCACCCCAGTGAGACACCAATCTCATGAAAACCTGCTTCAGAGACCAA
>NW_008593038.1:0-3266 GCF_000691845.1 Merops nubicus | reverse complement strand
GAGAGGGGTGAGAAGTTTTCTCCCAGGAACTGCCTCTGCCAAAGAAGTACACAGCCAAACGCTAGCTAGGAAATTTCCAGCAGCCCAAGTGACACTTCCAATAGCTTGAATCAGCTCAATTTCTCCACACAAAGTTACAGTTCAACCTACTTATTAGCAATCAGCAGAAATCAATACTCTGCATTGGCAACTGACACCCTCTATCTAAAGGACGAACTGCCATCACCGTGGTGGCTCAGTGGCATCTGAGGTGACAGCAAAAAAGAAGCTGAAGGCATAAAGGAAATCTTGCTCACCTACAATTGCTGCCAAAAAGCCTCTTCTTAAATAAAGGCAGGGGAGTGCCAGGCTCAGGCTTGCTGTAGAAGGGCATTTGCTCCCCACCACACTTACCCCCATACCCAGATCAGAATCAGCACAAAACCCACCTTGCCCTCGGGAGGAAGCAGTGCAGAAAAGGCCAGCAGGGAAGAGTCATTCCTGGCATAGCTGTGGTTTAAACCCCACCAGCCTTACTCAGTTCCTGGGGGGCAGCAAACCCCCTGGCCCCTACAGCACCTTTCTGTACCTCACTCCGGGGGCTTCTGCATATTCTGCATCCATGTGGTCCATCTAAATCCCTCTCCTGAAGAGCACCAGGAGAGGACAGTTCTTCACCATCACCTCAGGCTTCCAGTAATGAGAGCCCAGGTGACAACTGAGAGCCACAGCACAGCACTCAGGTACACAGAGACCCAGAGAGAGCCACCTGGGGCAATCCATAAAAAATGAGGGAACAAGCCCAGGCCATTTGGTTCATCAGAGTTCACTCAGCTTTTCTATTTAACGCTCTATTTCCTCCAAGAAGGCAGCGTATGATTTACCAAATAACACCAGTGTGTTTCTACCTCGATGGTTCCAGCTTGGAAAGGCAAATGAAAATATGTTTTAGTCAGTATGCACGTGGCTAGGTGCCTATTTTTGTGGTGAAGACACCCAGTACACACTCTCCTTCCACTCTCCACATGTTCCTGTCCCTGTTGCGGGCTACCACCAGTTTAGGTAATAGAGATTCTGACTTTTAGCACCCTTGCCACCCTCTGACCCCACTGTACAGCCCACTCCAGAAATCCTTTGGCAGCAGAGCAAAGGAGAGGAACGTGCAGGTGCATTCCCTGCTCAGCCTCCTCACTACTGCCGAAACTTGGCACGCAGTGTCCCACCCACTTGCAAGAAGTGTCCTGAGGTTACTCCTGAACTTAAATGCCATGATCTGGAACTAAGAAGAAAAAAACATTTCCACACTTTTCCATTTAAAATGATTTTTCCCAGTTTTCCACTCCTACTTCTTCTGACAAATCCCAAAAAGCTTCTTGACCTGCAACTGCCTATTCATATTAAGAGTGTGCATGCAGAATCCCACAGTGGCCCAGGGAAATTTGCCTGCTTATGATCTGCCCTGTTTCCTCCTCCTGGTCCCCTGAAGCAGCCAGCAGCTTTTAACAAGGAGCTCTTTGTTCCATCAAGCATTATGCTGGATATTACCAGAACTTTAAAAAAAACTACTTTTTAAAATTGCCCTCAGACTTCCTAACAGGGTTTCTCCCAAGGCTTCCCAGGGTTCTTTCCCTGGACACAATGGACACAAGCTCCTGCAGCCACCCCTGGAAGAAGGACTAAATTCAGAAGACTGGCTGCAACAGCTGAAAACAAGGAAACCTGAGGAGATCAGAGCAGGCACCACATCCTGCTTCTCTGCTCCCTGCCCATAGCCCATGGCATGAAAACAAAGCTCCACTGCTGAGGGCAGGTATCTTAGCAGTTTCTTAGGTTTTAGTTTATTTCCTAGAAACCAATTTTTCAGATGTTCAGTCCTTTTAGTAAACCAGGCAGCTGCTATTCCAAAGGCTTTCTTTGTGAGCTGTTCTCATTAGCTTCATTTATTTCATGTTTTTACCTGCTATTTTCTTTATATTTTCACATTAAATTCGATTTGCTGTGCAGTGACCCAGTTTTACAGTACCTCTGACATGCCTTTGATTCCTTTTTGCTGCCTGCTCTGCACTTACAGGTAAGAGAAACGTAAGAAGTCTGCAGCTATTTTCTTTGTGCAGGTCATTTAGACAGATTAGAAAACACTGAATGAAGCACTCACTCCTCTTCTGGCTTCAATCAATACTTCCTCCAAGTTTGACACAAGTCCTCTCTATTTTTTAGCAGTCCTTTGCTACGTGATACGCTGAGTGCCTGATCCCTTCAGGTTGAATAGCAACCTGGCAAGTGGCACTTCAGTGGCTTGCTGCAGAGCCCAAATAGTGTGTCATGCCAAGTCCCATCATTACCCAGCCTTCTTTTTTATGTATCTGTGTATGTGCTTGTTATGACAGAGGCACTAGAAGGGAGAATAAAGCTAACAGAAGGGAGAGGACGTGTCAACCTTACCCTGACTGTAACAACTGAATAGCTTCCAGTAGAAATATTTAGTTAAGTTCATTGTGTGCAGGCTTCAGTGCCTTACTGTCTCCACACATTTGCTAAGCTCTCCCCAGTAAGTGGATGCATCTGCAGATTTATTCATTTCAGCTAAAACGTTCAGGAGTCTCAAGCATTACTGATGACCCTGAGGATGCAAAAGCCACCTCCTTGTCCTGGTTTGGGGTAAAACAGAGCTGATTTTGCTCAATGACTTTAACTTTTTAGCTAAAGCTCTTCTAGTTAACTGCTCTGTCTGAAGTTAGCAGTGTTTTTGTAAACTGTCTGGGTGCAGCAGTGATAACACTTCATGTTTAGAGTTACTGCCAGGGGTTGGTGTGCAGCCCAAGGCCACTGCTGAGCTTGGATCCCACACGGAGGGGGGCAGAGAGCACCCCACACCTGTGGGGAGGAGTGGGCAGGAGAACCCGAGGATTCACCAGTGGGGTGTTCCATCCCTTATCTGTCATAGCCAGTGAAGCTGGAGGATCAGGAGGGGCAGCCCTTCCATCGCCCCTTCTGTTCTTTGTCTCTTCCATCTCCTGCTGCTGCTGGGCTGCTGGGCTGCTCCTGCAGTGGCCAGCACCCGAGGAGGACTCCATCCATCCAGCCTTTGGTCCTGAGCCCTGTGCTCCTGAACTGAGCTCCAGAATCCAGCTCCTGTGTCCAGTCACCATCTGTAGCTGAGCCCAGCCTGGGGCCCTATCCCTGGGGGCTGCTCCCCAGCCAGGGGTGACGGTGACGTGATGCCACTGGGAGCAGTTTGGCTCGGGACTAACTTTGTATAGATTTGTATATAGTCTATTTTATTATCA